>NW_027285122.1:55485-155622 GCF_040894005.1 Engystomops pustulosus
TCTCTCTCTCTTTGGTTCGGCTCCCCTCTCTCTCTCTCTCTCTCTCTCTCTCTCTCTCTCTCTCTCTCTCTTTGGTTCGGCTCCCTCTCTCTCTCTCTCTCTCTCTCTCTCTCTTTGGTTGCGGCTCCCCTCTCTCTCTCTCTCTCTCTCTCTCTCTCTCTCTCTCTCTCTCTCTCTCTCTCTTTTGGTTCGGCTCCTCTCTCTCTCTCTCTCTCTCTCTCTCTCTCTCTCTCTCTCTCTCTCTTTGGTTCGGCTCCCCTCTCTCTCTCTCTCTCTCTCTTGGTGGCTCTCTCTCTCTCTTCTCTCTTTGGTTCGGCTCTCTCTCTCTCTCTCTCTCTCTCTCTCTCTCTCTCTCTCTCTTTTGGTTCGGCTCCTCTCTCTCTCTCTCTCTCTCTCTCTCTCTCTCTCTCTCTCTCTCTTCTCTCTCTCTCTCTCTCTCTCTCCTCTCTCTCTCTTTTGGTTCGGCTCCTCTCTCCTCTCTCTCTTTTCTCTCTCTCTCTCTCTCTCTCTCTCTCTCTCTCTCTCTCTTTGGTTCGGCTCCCCTCTCTCTCTCTCTCTCTCTCTCTCTCTCTCTCTCTCTCTCTCTTTGGTTCGGCTCCTCTCTCTCTCTCTCTCTCTCTCTCTCTCTCTCTCTCTCTCTCTCTCTCTCCTCTCTCTCTCTCTCTCTCTCTTCTCTCTCTCTCTCTCTTTTGGTTCGGCTCCCTCTCTCTCTCTCTCTCTCTCTCTCTCTCTCTCTCTCTCTCTCTCTTTGGTTCGGCTCCCCTCTCTCTCTTCTCTCTCTCTCTCTCTCTCTCTTCTCTCTCTCTCTCTCTCTCTTGTTCGGCTCCTCTCTCTCTCTCTCTCTCTCTCTCCTCTCTCTCTCTCTCTCTTTGGTTCGGCTCCCCTCTCTCTCTCTCTCTCTCTCTCTCTCTCTCTCTCTTTGGTTCGCTCCCCTCTCTCTCTCTCTCTCTCTTTGGTTCGGCTCCCCTCTCTCTCTCTCTTTGGTTCGGCCTCCCCTCTCTCTCTCTCTCTCTTCTCTCTTGGTTCGGCTCCCCTCTCCCTCTCTTTCTCTCCCTCTGGCTCGGCTCCCCTCTCTTTCTCTCCCTCTGGCTCGGCTCCCCTCTCTTTCTCTCCCTCTGGCTCGGCTCCCCTCTCTCTCTCTCTCTCTTTTGGTTCGGCTCCTCTCTCTCTCTCTCTCTCTCTCTCTCTCTCTCTCTCTCTCTCTCTCTCTCTCTTTTGGCTCGGCTCCCCTCTCCCCTCTCTCTTTTGGCTCGGCTCCCCTCTCCCTCTCTTTCTCTCCCTCTGGCTCGGCTCCCTTCTCCCTCTCTTTCTCTCCCTCTGGCTCGGCTCGGCTCCCCTCTCTCTCTCGGCTCCCCTGTGGTGACCTGGCGTATGTTTCTGCAGAGTAAGATCAGCTTCCGTGGAATCAGCAACTCAAACTCCAACAATGACATCAGTGCGGAGGACGTCCATGGTAATTACGCCTTTGAGGGCATTGGTGACGACGACTTGTGAAAGCTCCGAGTCTCCACCCAGGATTTGCCTTTTTTGGGACATTTGCCTCCGTTGAGATGATCCGCGAGGCCGAGGCTTCACATCAGACAAGAGTTTATGGAGACGATCTCCTCCACCAGCAGAATCCAGGGGTCCCCTGCGCTGGGCCCCTGCTACCGACACTAATACTCATGTAGCGCTCAGCTTGCACTTATAATTCAGAGATTTGCACACAGTGGGGGCCAAACCCCAATATTTTGAATGAGTTTAACCCTGTACTGGCCAGCTCCCTCTGCTGCTCAGTGAATGAATGTCGGGTTAGCAATATTCCGTATATATATAAGAGCAGGGACCACAAGGGTTAATATGTATAGCTTCCTGCAGACTTGTATCTCATGTAACCGCACTTCCCAGTTACTGTGCCAATTCTGACCAAATGAACTTATTTAGAGGCTAAAATCAAGAGCCAAGCACCATGTGTCATAAGCTTCTGCGGGAGCCGTGTGAGGGTATGAGCCACCCGTGTACAAACATAACCAAGATGGGTGCAGGGAACACGCCCGTCACATGATCAGCCGCTTGTACCTCGCAGTTTACACATCAAGCTGATCGGTTCTCTTCCCATAATAAAAGACTTGTTTATACTAAAGCCTCCAAAGTGTCTGTGGTATGTCACCGGGCCTCAGCTAGTGCCCCGCCTCTGTCTGCCTGCCGCTGCCCCGCCTCTGTCTGCCTGCCGCTGCCCCGCCTCTGTCTGCCTGCCGCTGCCCCGCCTCTGTCTGTCTGCCGCTGCCCCGCCTCTGTCTGTCTGCCGCTGCCCCGCCTCTGTCTGTCTGCCGCTGCCCCGCCTCTGTCTGTCTGCCGCTGCCCCGCCTCTGTCTGTCTGCCGCTGCCCCGCCTCTGTCTGTCTGCCGCTGCCCCGCCTCTGTCTGTCTGCCGCTGCCCCGCCTCTGTCTGTCTGCCGCTGCCCCGCCTCTGTTTGTCTGCCTGCTGCCCCGCCTCTGTCTGTCTGCCGCTGCCCCGCCTCTGTTTGTCTGCCTGCTGCCCCGCCTCTGTTTGTCTGCCTGCTGCCCCGCCTCTGTTTGTCTGCCTGCTGCCCCGCCTCTGTCTGTCTGCCTGCCTGCCGCCCCTCTGTCTGCCTGCCTGCTGCCCCGCCTCTGTCTGCCTGCCTGCTGCCCCGCCTCTGTCTGTCTGCCTGATGCCCCGCCTCTGTCTGCCTGCCGCCGCCTCTGTCTGCCTGCCTGCTGCCCCGCCTCTGTCTGTCTGCCTGCTGCCCCGCCTCTGTCTGCCTGCTGCCACGCCTCTGTCTGTCTGCCTGCTGCCCCGCCTCTGTCTGCCTGCCTGCTGCCGCCTCTGTCTGCCTGCCTGCTGCCGCCTCTGTCTGCCTGCCTGCTGCCGCCTCTGTCTGCCTGCCTGCTGCCGCCTTTGTCTGCCTGCCTGCTGCCGCCTTTGTCTGCCTGCCTGCCGCCGCCTCTGTCTGCCTGCCTGCTGCCGCCTCTGTCTGTCTGCCTGCCGCCGCCTCTGTCTGTCTGCCTGCTGCCCCGCCTCTGTCTGCCTGCTGCCGCCGCCTCTGTCTGCCTGCCTGAAGCCGCTTCTGTCTGCCTGCCTGCCGCCGCCTCTGTCTGCCTGCCTGCCGCCGCCTCTGTCTGCCTGCCTGCCGCCGCCTCTGTCTGCCTGCCTGCCGCCGCCTCTGTCTGCCTGCCTGCCGCCGCCTCTGTCTGCCTGCCTGCCGCCGCCTCTGTCTGCCTGCCTGCCGCCGCCTCTGTCTGCCTGCCTGCCGCTGCCCCACACCTGCCAGTATCAAAAAAATCCACATGCAGATGTCTGGGCTCAGCTGTGTATGAATTACACTCGGACCAGGATCCTCATTGCTCCAAAAATATCTGAAACACCTTGTATATTTAAACATTGGGGTACACTGACTTACCCGGTCCTGTCGCGATCCCGCAATGCGTTGTCCGACGAGGATACAAGTTTGGCGCAATTCACTAAGCCCATGCCCCCAAGTTCCTGCATGTGTCACTTCTGCGCCGAGGTCCGCCGGAGTTCACCTTCTTCCCGGGGCATGTGACTGCTGATCTTGCAACACATTTAGTTTTTTTTAATTCCGCAGTTTGTCCGAATCCGTCGGGTTGTCCGACGGCCATGCCCCCGATTTCTGTCGCATGCAAGCCGGCGCCGAGGCGCCACAATCCGATCGCATGCGCCAAAATCCCGGGGCAATTTGGCGCAAAACCTGACTGAATCACGGTCCGTGGACCCTTATTAAATGTGCTCCATTATCTTTTGATGTCAAATCAACCAGACAATAAGCGTCGCAACTAGACAAGACCTTTGAGTGTGTTCTCTTTGTTCTGTACAAAGTTGAATGTACTGACAACAAATCACAAAAAAATCTATGGAAATCAAATTTATTGACCACTGGAGGCCTGGATTTAGAGTTAACCACCACAAAATTAAAGTGGTAAAGCTCACTACAGGGTGATCCAACTTTGATCTAATGTCCCTTAAACAAGTCAAAATGAGGTTCAGTATTGTGTGTAGCCTCCATGTGCCTGTATGACCTAATTACAACGCCAGGACATGCTCCATATGAGCCTTTGTGTTGGGTGTGTGGCCTCCACGTGCCTGTATGACCTCCCTACAATGCCTCGGCATGCTCCTGATGAGGCTCAGTAGTGTGTGGCCTCCACGTGCCTGTATGATCTCCATACAACACCTTGGCATGCTCCTGATGAGGCTCAGTAGTGTGTGGCCTCCACGTGCCTGTATGATCTCCATACAACACCTTGACATGCTCCTGATGAGGCTCAGTAGTGTGTGGCCTCCACGTGCCTGTATGATCTCCATACAACTCCTCAGCATGCTCCTGATGAGGCTCAGTGTTGTTTGTGGCCTCCATTTGCCTGTATGACCCCCCCCCCTCCCACAACGCCCGAGCATGCTTCTAAATTGGTCAGTATTGTGTATGACCTCCCTACAATGCCTTGGCATGCTCCTGATGGGGCTCAGTAGTGTGTGGCCTCCCTACAATGCCTCGGTATGCTCCTGATGAGACTCAGTATTGTGTGGCCTCCACGTGCCTGTATGACCTCCATACAACTCTTCAGCATTCTCCTGATGAGGCTCAGTATTGTTTGTGGCCTCCACGTGCCTGTATGACCCCCCCCCCCCCCACAATGCCCGAGCATGCTTCTAATGAGGTCAGTATTGTGTGTGGCCTCCACGTACCTGTATGACCTAATTATAACGCCTTGGCAGGCTCCTGTTGATGCTCAGTATTGTGTGTGGCTGCCACAGCTCAGTGCAGCTCATACAGGATGGCTCCTCAATGCGAGCTGTGGCCAGAAGGTTTGTTGTCTGGTAGTGTCCAGTGGCTGGAGGTGCTACCAGGAGACGTGGAGGAGGACGCAAGAGTGAAACAATCCAGAAGCAGGACCTCTAACTCTGCCTTTGTGCAAGGAGGAACAAGAGGAGCTCTGCAAAATGACCTCTAGCAGACCACAAATGTGCATGTGCACAAGCAGTTAGAAACCGAGTTCACGAGGATGGAATGAGGGCCCGACATCCACAGATGGGGGTTGTGCCCACAGGTCAACATCATGCAGGACGCTTGGCATTTGCCAGAGAACACCAGGAATGGAAAATTCGCCACCAGCGCCCTGTACTCTTCACAGATGAGGAAGTTCACACTGAGCACATGTAACATGAGCGATCTGCTGCCTGCAACATCCTTCAGCATGACTGGTTTGGCAGTGGGTCAGTAATTGTTGGGGGCCAAACAACTCCCCATGTGCTCACCAGAGGCAGCCTGACCGCCATCAGGTACTGAGATGAGATCCTCAGACCCCGAGTGAGACCATATGCGATGCAGTTGGCCCTGGGTTCCTCCTAATGGAGAACAGTGCTAGACCTCCTGTGGCTGGAGATGAAGACATTGAAGCTATGGACTGGCCGCTCGTTCCCCACACCTAAATCTGATTGAGCACATCTGACATCATGTCTCGCTCCATCCACCAAATTCACATTGCAGCACAGACTATCCAGGAGATGGTGGATGCTTTAGTCCAGGTCTGGGAGATCCCTTGTGGGACTTTCTGCAACCTCATCTGGAGCTGCCGAGGCATTGTAGGGAGGTCATACAGGCACGTGGAGGCCACACACACTACTGACCCTCCCAAGGAGTATGCTGGAGCATTATAGGGAGGTCATACAGGCACGTGGAGGCCACACACAATACTGACCCTCCCAAGGAGTATGCTGGAGCATTATAGGGAGGTCATACAGGCACGTGGAGGCCACACACAATACTGACCCTCCCAAGGAATATGCTGGAGCATTATAGGGAGGTCATACAGGCACGTGGAGGCCACACACAATACTGACCCTCCCAAGGAGTATCCTGGAGCATTATAGGGAGGTCATACAGGCACGTGGAGGCCACACACAATACTGAGCCTCATTTTGTCTTGTTTTAAAGACATTACATCAAAGTTAGATCGGCCTGTAGTGTGTTTCCACTATAACCCCTATAGACCAAGCTCCTTTGTGCTTTGATGTCCAAGGCCAATTTTTCAAAACCAACATGTTTGGATGTAACCCGCTGTCTGGGCACATGGCGGACCCCCCACATGTGGATGTAACCTGCTGTCAGAGCACATGGCGGACCCCCCACATGGGATGTAACCCGCTGTCTGGGCACATGGTGGACCCCCCACATGTGGATGTAACCTGCTGTCTGGGCACATGGCGGACCATGTGGATGTAACCTGCCGTCTGGGCACATGGCAGACCCCCCCACATGTGGAGGAAACCCGCTGTCTGGGCACATGGCGGACCCCCCACATGTGGATGTAACCGCTGTCTGGGCACATGGCGGACCCCCCACATGGGATGTAACCCGCTGTCTGGGCACATGGCGGGCCCCCCACATGTGGATGTAACCTGCTGTCTGGGCACATGGCGGACCCCCCACATGTGGATGTAACCCGCTGTCTGGGCACATGGCGGACCCCCCACATGTGGATGTAACCCGCTGTCTGGGCACATGGCAGACCCCCCCACATGTGGAGGAAACCCGCTGTCTGGGCACATGGCGGACCCCCCACATGTGGATGTAACCCGCTGTCTGGGCACATGGCGGGCCCCCCACATGTGGATGTAACCTGCTGTCTGGGCACATGGCGGACCCCCCACATGTGGATGTAACCCGCTGTCTGGGCACATGGCGGACCCCCCACATGTGGATGTAACCCGCTGTCTGGGCACATGGCGGACGCCCCACATATGGATGTAACCCGCTGTCTGGGCACATGGCGGACCCCCCACATGTGGATGTAACCCGCTGTCTGGGCACATGGCGGACCCCCCACATGTGGATGTAACCCGCTGTCAGAGCACATGGCGGACCCCCCACATGTGGATGTAACCCGCTGTCTGGGCACATGGCGGACCCCCCACATGTGGATGTAACCCGCTGTCTGGGCACATGGCGGACCCCCCACATGTGGATGTAACCCGCTGTCTGGGCACATGGCGGACCACCCACATGTGGATGTAACCCGCTGTCTGGGCACATGGCGGACGCCCCACATGTGGATGTAACCTGCTGTCTGGGCACATGGTGAACCCCCCACATGTGGATGTAACCCGCTGTCTGGGCACATGGCGGACCCCCCACATGTGGATGTAACCTGCCGTCTGGGCACATGGCAGACCCCCCCACATGTGGAGGAAACCCGCTGTCTGGGCACATGGCGGACCCCCCACATGTGGATGTAACCGCTGTCTGGGCACATGGCGGACCCCCCACATGGGATGTAACCCACTGTCTGGGCACATGGCGGACCCCCCACATGTGGATGTAACCTGCTGTCTGGGCACATGGCGGACCCCCCACATGTGGATGTAACCTGCTGTCTGGGCACATGGCGGACCCCCCACATGTGGATGTAACCTGCTGTCTGGGCACATGGCGGACCCCCCACATGTGGATGTAACCCGCTGTCTGGGCACATGGCGGACCCCCCACATGTGGATGTAACCTGCCGTCTGGGCACATGGCGGACCCCCCACATGTGGATGTAACCCGCTGTCTGGGCACATGGCGGACGCCCCACATATGGATGTAACCCGCTGTCTGGGCACATGGCGGACCCCCCACATGTGGATGTAACCCGCTGTCTGGGCACATGGCGGACCCCCCACATGTGGATGTAACCCGCTGTCTGGGCACATGGCGGACGCCCCACATATGGATGTAACCCGCTGTCTGGGCACATGGCGGACCCCCCACATGTGGATGTAACCCGCTGTCTGGGCACATGGCGGACCCCCCACATGTGGATGTAACCCGCTGTCTGGGCACATGGCGGACCCCCCACATGTGGATGTAACCGCTGTCTGGGCACATGGTGGACCCCCCACATGTGGATGTAACCCGCTGTCTGGGCACATGGCGGACCCCCCACATGGGATGTAACCCGCTGTCTGGGCACATGGTGGACCCCCCACATGTGGATGTAACCCGCTGTCTGGGCACATGGCGGACCCCCCACATGTGGATGTAACCTGCCGTCTGGGCACATGGCGGACCCCCCACATGGGATGTAACCCGCTGTCTGGGCACATGGTGGACCCCCCACATGTGGATGTAACCCGCTGTCTGGGCACATGGCGGACCCCCCACATGGGATGTAACCCGCTGTCTGGGCACATGGTGGACCCCCCACATGTGGATGTAACCCGCTGTCTGGGCACATGGCGGACCCCCCACATGTGGATGTAACCTGCCGTCTGGGCACATGGCAGACCCCCCCACATGTGGATGTAACCTGCTGTCAGAGCACATGGCGGACCCCCCACATGTGGATGTAACCTGCTGTCTGGGCACATGGCGGACCCCCCACATGGGATGTAACCCGCTGTCTGGGCACATGGCGGACGCCCCACATGTGGATGTAACCCGCTGTCTGGGCACATGGCGGACCCCCCACATGTGGATGTAACCTGCCGTCTGGGCAAATGGCGGACCCCCCACATGTGGATGTAACCCGCTGTCTGGGCACATGGCGGACGCCCCACATGTGGATGTAACCCGCTGTCTGGGCACATGGCGGACGCCCCACATGTGGATGTAACCTGCCGTCTGGGCACATGGCGGACCCCCCACATGTGGATGTAACCCGCTGTCTGGGCACATGGCGGACCCCCCACATGTGGATGTAACCCGCTGTCTGGGCACATGGCGGACCCCCCACATGTGGATGTAACCCGCTGTCTGGGCACATGGCGGACGCCCCACATGTGGATGTAACCCGCTGTCTGGGCACATGGCGGACCCCCCACATGTGGATGTAACCCGCTGTCTGGGCACATGGCGGACCCCCCACATGTGGATGTAACCCGCTGTCTGGGCACATGGCGGACGCCCCACATGTGGATGTAACCCGCTGTCTGGGCACATGGCGGACCCCCCACATGTGGATGTAACCTGCTGTCTGGGCACATGGTGGACCCCCCACATGGGATGTAACCCGCTGTCTGGGCACATGGCGGACGCCCCACATGTGGATGTAACCCGCTGTCTGGGCACATGGTGGACCCCCCACATGTGGATGTAACCTGCTGTCTGGGCACATGGCGGACCCCCCACATGTGGATGTAACCCGCTGTCTGGGCACATGGCGGACGCCCCACATGTGGATGTAACCCGCTGTCTGGGCACATGGCGGACCCCCCACATGTGGATGTAACCCGCTGTCTGGGCACATGGCGGACCCCCCACATGTGGATGTAACCCGCTGTCTGGGCACATGGTGGACCCCCCACATGTGGATGTAACCTGCCGTCTGGGCACATGGCGGACCCCCCACATGTGGATGTAACCCGCTGTCTGGGCACATGGTGGACTCCCCACATGTGGATGTAACCCGCTGTCTGGGCACATGGCGGACCCCCCACATGTGGATGTAACCCGCTGTCTGGGCACATGGTGGACCCCCCACATGTGGATGTAACCTGCCGTCTGGGCACATGGCGGACGCCCCACATGTGGATGTAACCCGCTGTCTGGGCACATGGCGGACCCCCCACATGTGGATGTAACCTGCTGTCTGGGCACATGGCAGACCCCCCCACATGTGGATGTAACCTGCTGTCAGAGCACATGACGGACGCCCCACATGTGGATGTAACCCGCTGTCTGGGCACATGGCGGACGCCCCACATGTGGATGTAACCCGCTGTCTGGGCACATGGCGGACCCCCCACATGTGGATGTAACCCGCCGTCTGGGCACATGGCGGACCCCCCACATGTGGATGTAACCTGCTGTCTGGGCACATGGCGGACCCCCCACATGTGGATGTAACCTGCTGTCTGGGCACATGGCACACCCCCACATGTGGATGTAACCCGCTGTCTGGGCACATGGCGGACCCCCCACATGTGGATGTAACCTGCCGTCTGGGCACATGGCGGACCCCCCACATGTGGATGTAACCTGCTGTCTGGGCACATGACGGACGCCCCACATGTGGATGTAACCCGCTGTCTGGGCACACGGCGGACCCCCCACATGTGGATGTAACCCGCTGTCTGGGCACATGGCGGACGCCCCACATGTGGATGTAACCCGCTGTCTGGGCACATGGCGGACCCCCCACTTGTGGATGTAACCTGCCGTCTGGGCACATGGCGGACCCCCCACATGTGGATGTAACCTGCTGTCTGGGCACATGACGGACGCCCCACATGTGGATGTAACCCGCTGTCTGGGCACACGGCGGACCCCCCACATGTGGATGTAACCCGCTGTCTGGGCACATGACGGACGCCCCACATGTGGATGTAACCCGCTGTCTGGGCACATGGCGGACGCCCCACATGTGGATGTAACCCGCTGTCTGGGCACATGGCGGACGCCCCACATGTGGATGTAACCCGCTGTCTGGGCACATGGCGGACGCCCCACATGTGGATGTAACCTGCTGTCTGGGCACATGGTGGACGCCCCACATGTGGATGTAACCCGCTGTCTGGGCACATGGCGGACCATGTGGATGTAACCTGCCGTCTGGGCACATGGCGGACCCCCCACATGTGGATGTAACCCGCTGTCTGGGCACATGGCGGACCCCCCACATGTGGATGTAACCCGCTGTCTGGGCACATGGCGGACGCCCCACATGTGGATGTAACCCGCTGTCTGGGCACATGGCGGACGCCCCACATGTGGATGTAACCCGCTGTCTGGGCACATGGCGGACCACCCACATGTGGATGTAACCCGCTGTCTGGGCACATGGTGGACCCCCCACATGTGGATGTAACCCGCTGTCTGGGCACATGGCGGACCCCCCACATGTGGATGTAACCCGCTGTCTGGGCACATGGCGGACGCCCCACATGTGGATGTAACCCGCTGTCTGGGCACATGGCGGACCCCCCACATGTGGATGTAACCTGCTGTCTGGGCACATGGTGGACCCCCCACATGTGGATGTAACCCGCTGTCTGGGCACATGGCGGACCCCCCACATGGGATGTAACCCGCTGTCTGGGCACATGGTGGACTCCCCACATGTGGATGTAACCCGCTGTCTGGGCACATGGCGGACCCCCCACATGGGATGTAACCCGCTGTCTGGGCACATGGTGGACCCCCCACATGTGGATGTAACCTGCCGTCTGGGCACATGGCAGACCCCCCCACATGTGGATGTAACCTGCTGTCAGAGCACATGGCGGACCCCCCACATGTGGATGTAACCTGCTGTCTGGGCACATGGCGGACCCCCCACATGTGGATTTAACCTGCTGTCTGGGCACATGGCGGACGCCCCACATGTGGATGTAACCCGCTGTCTGGGCACATGGCGGACCCCCCACATGTGGATGTAACCCGCTGTCTGGGCACATGGCGGACGCCCCACATGTGGATGTAACCCGCTGTCTGGGCACATGGCGGACCCCCCACATGTGGATGTAACCTGCTGTCTGGGCACATGGCGGACGCCCCACATGTGGATGTAACCCGCTGTCTGGCACATGGCGGACGCCCCACATGTGGATGTAACCTGCCGTCTGGGCACATGGCGGACCCCCCACATGTGGATGTAACCTGCCGTCTGGGCACATGGCGGACCCCCCACATGTGGATGTAACCCGCTGTCTGGGCACATGGCGGACGCCCCACATGTGGATGTAACCTGCCGTCTGGGCACATGGCGGACCCCCCACATGTGGATGTAACCTGCCGTCTGGGCACATGGCGGACCCCCCACATGTGGATGTAACCTGCCGTCTGGGCACATGGCGGACCCCCCACATGTGAATGTAACCTGCTGTCTGGGCACATGGCGGACCCCCCACATGTGGATGTAACCGCTGTCTGGGCACATGGCGGACCCCCCACATGGGATGTAACCCGCTGTCTGGGCACATGGCGGACCCCCCACATGTGGATGTAACCCGCTGTCTGGGCACATGGCGGACCCCCCACATGGGATGTAACCCGCTGTCTGGGCACATGGCGGACCCCCCACATGTGGATGTAACCTGCTGTCTGGGCACATGGTGGACCCCCCACATGTGGATGTAACCCGCTGTCTGGGCACATGGTGGACGCCCCACATGTGGATGTAACCCGCTGTCTGGGCACATGGTGGACCCCCCACATGTGGATGTAACCCGCTGTCTGGGCACATGGCGGACGCCCCACATGTGGATGTAACCCGCTGTCTGGGCACATGGCGGACCCCCCACATGGGATGTAACCCGCTGTCTGGGCACATGGCGGACGCCCCACATGTGGATGTAACCCGCTGTCTGGGCACATGGCGGACCCCCCAAATGTGGATGTAACCGCTGTCTGGGCACATGGCGGACCCCCCACATGGGATGTAACCCGCTGTCTGGGCACATGGCGGACCCCCCACATGTGGATGTAACCTGCCGTCTGGGCACATGGCGGACCCCCACATGTGGATGTAACCCGCTGTCTGGGCACATGGCGGACGCCCCACATGTGGATGTAACCCGCTGTCTGGGCACATGGCGGACCCCCCACATGTGGATGTAACCTGCCGTCTGGGCACATGGCGGACCCCCCACATGTGGATGTAACCCGCTGTCTGGGCACATGGCGGACGCCCCACATGTGGATGTAACCCGCTGTCTGGGCACATGGTGGACCCCCCACATGTGGATGTAACCCGCTGTCTGGGCACATGGCGGACCCCCACATGTGGATGTAACCTGCTGTCTGGGCACATGGCGGACCCCCCACATGTGGATGTAACCCGCTGTCTGGGCACATGGCGGACCCCCACATGTGGATGTAACCTGCTGTCTGGGCACATGGCGGACCCCCCACATGTGGATGTAACCTGCTGTCTGGGCACATGGCGGACCCCCCACATGTGGATGTAACCCGCTGTCTGGGCACATGGCGGACCCCCCACATGTGGATGTAACCCGCTGTCTGGGCACATGGCGGACCCCCCACATGTGGATGTAACCTGCCGTCTGGGCACATGGCAGACCCCCCCACATGTGGATGTAACCTGCTGTCAGAGCACATGGCGGACCCCCCACATGTGGATGTAACCTGCTGTCTGGGCACATGGCGGACCCCCCACATGTGGATGTAACCCGCTGTCTGGGCACATGGCACACCCCCACATGTGGATGTAACCCGCTGTCTGGGCACATGGCGGACGCCCCACATGTGGATGTAACCTGCCGTCTGGGCACATGGCGGACCCCCCACATGTGGATGTAACCTGCCGTCTGGGCACATGGCGGACCCCCCACATGTGGATGTAACCTGCCGTCTGGGCACATGGCGGACCCCCCACATGTGAATGTAACCTGCTGTCTGGGCACATGGCGGACCCCCCACATGTGGATGTAACCGCTGTCTGGGCACATGGCGGACCCCCCACATGGGATGTAACCCGCTGTCTGGGCACATGGCGGACCCCCCACATGTGGATGTAACCCGCTGTCTGGGCACATGGCGGACCCCCCACATGGGA
This sequence comes from Engystomops pustulosus, assembly GCF_040894005.1. Classification (NCBI taxonomy): domain Eukaryota; kingdom Metazoa; phylum Chordata; class Amphibia; order Anura; family Leptodactylidae; genus Engystomops; species Engystomops pustulosus. Next base: position 69,000 of record NW_027285122.1, read on the forward strand.
TGTAACCCGCTGTCTGGGCACATGGCGGACCCCCCACATGTGGATGTAACCCGCTGTCTGGGCACATGGCGGACCCCCCACATGGGATGTAACCCGCTGTCTGGGCACATGGCGGACCCCCCACATGTGGATGTAACCCGCTGTCTGGGCACATGGCGGACGCCCCACATGTGGATGTAACCCGCTGTCTGGGCACATGGCGGACCCCCCACATGTGGATGTAACCCGCTGTCTGGGCACATGGCGGACGCCCCACATGTGGATGTAACCTGCTGTCAGAGCACATGGCGGACCCCCCACATGTGGATGTAACCCGCTGTCTGGGCACATGGCGGACCCCCCACATGTGGATGTAACCCGCTGTCTGGGCACATGGCGGACGCCCCACATGTGGATGTAACCCGCTGTCTGGGCACATGGCGGACCCCCCAAATGTGGATGTAACCGCTGTCTGGGCACATGGCGGACGCCCCACATGTGGATGTAACCTGCTGTCTGGGCACATGGTGGACCCCCCACATGTGGATGTAACCTGCTGTCTGGGCACATGGCGGACCCCCCACATGTGGATGTAACCCGCTGTCTGGGCACATGGCGGACCCCCCACATGTGGATGTAACCTGCTGTCTGGGCACATGGCGGACCCCCCACATGTGGATGTAACCTGCTGTCTGGGCACATGGCGGACCCCCCACATGGGATGTAACCCGCTGTCTGGGCACATGGCGGACCCCCCACATGTGGATGTAACCTGCTGTCTGGGCACATGGTGGACCCCCCACATGTGGATGTAACCCGCTGTCTGGGCACATGGTGGACTCCCCACATGTGGATGTAACCCGCTGTCTGGGCACATGACGGACGCCCCACATGGGATGTAACCCGCTGTCTGGGCACATGGTGGACCCCCCACATGTGGATGTAACCCGCTGTCTGGGCACATGGCGGACCCCCCACATGTGGATGTAACCTGCTGTCTGGGCACATGGCGGACCCCCCACATGTGGATGTAACCCGCTGTCTGGGCACATGGCGGACGCCCCACATGTGGATGTAACCTGCTGTCTGGGCACATGGCGGAACCCCCACATGTGGATGTAACCCGCTGTCTGGGCACATGGCGGACCCCCCACATGTGGATGTAACCCGCTGTCTGGGCACATGGCGGACCCCCCACATGTGGATGTAACCCGCTGTCTGGGCACATGGCGGACGCCCCACATGTGGATGTAACCCGCTGTCTGGGCACATGGCGGACCCCCCACATGTGGATGTAACCTGCTGTCTGGGCACATGGCGGACCCCCCACATGTGGATGTAACCGCTGTCTGGGCACATGGCGGACCCCCCACATGGGATGTAACCCGCTGTCTGGGCACATGGCGGACCCCCCACATGTGGATGTAACCTGCTGTCTGGGCACATGGTGGACCCCCCACATGTGGATGTAACCCGCTGTCTGGGCACATGGCGGACGCCCCACATGTGGATGTAACCCGCTGTCTGGGCACATGGCGGACGCCCCACATGTGGATGTAACCCGCTGTCTGGGCACATGGCGGACGCCCCACATGTGGATGTAACCCGCTGTCTGGGCACATGGCGGACCCCCCACATGTGGATGTAACCCGCTGTCTGGGCACATGGCGGACGCCCCACATGTGGATGTAACCCGCTGTCTGGGCACATGGTGGACCCCCCACATGTGGATGTAACCCGCTGTCTGGGCACATGGCGGACCCCCCACATGTGGATGTAACCTGCCGTCTGGGCACATGGCGGACCCCCCACATGTGGATGTAACCTGCTGTCTGGGCACATGACGGACGCCCCACATGTGGATGTAACCCGCTGTCTGGGCACACGGCGGACCCCCCACATGTGGATGTAACCCGCTGTCTGGGCACATGGCGGACGCCCCACATGTGGATGTAACCTGCCGTCTGGGCACATGGCGGACCCCCCACATGTGGATGTAACCTGCCGTCTGGGCACATGGCGGACGCCCCACATGTGGATGTAACCTGCTGTCTGGGCACATGGCGGACGCCCCACATGTGGATGTAACCCGCTGTCTGGGCACATGGTGGACCCCCCACATGTGGATGTAACCCGCTGTCTGGGCACACGGCGGACCCCCCACATGTGGATGTAACCCGCTGTCTGGGCACATGGCGGACGCCCCACATGTGGATGTAACCTGCTGTCTGGGCACATGGCACACCCCCACATGTGGATGTAACCCGCTGTCTGGGCACATGGCGGACCCCCCACATGTGGATGTAACCCGCTGTCTGGGCACATGGTGGACTCCCCACATGTGGATGTAACCTGCCGTCTGGGCACATGGCGGACGCCCCACATGTGGATGTAACCCGCTGTCTGGGCACATGGTGGACCCCCCACATGTGGATGTAACCTGCCGTCTGGGCACATGGCGGACGCCCCACATGTGGATGTAACCCGCTGTCTGGGCACATGGCGGACGCCCCACATGTGGATGTAACCTGCCGTCTGGGCACATGGCGGACCCCCCACATGTGGATGTAACCTGCCGTCTGGGCACATGGCGGACGCCCCACATGTGGATGTAACCTGCTGTCTGGGCACATGGCGGACCCCCCACATGTGGATGTAACCCGCTGTCTGGGCACATGGCGGACCCCCCACATGTGGATGTAACCCGCTGTCTGGGCACATGGCGGACCCCCCACATGTGGATGTAACCCGCTGTCTGGGCACATGGCGGACGCCCCACATGTGGATGTAACCTGCTGTCTGGGCACATCGCGGACGCCCCACATGGGATGTAACCCGCTGTCTGGGCACATGGCGGACCCCCCACATGTGGATGTAACCTGCTGTCTGGGCACATGACGGACGCCCCACATGTGGATGTAACCCGCTGTCTGGGCACATGGCGGACGCCCCACATGTGGATGTAACCCGCTGTCTGGGCACATGGCGGACGCCCCACATGTGGATGTAACCCGCTGTCTGGGCACATGGTGGACCCCCCACATGTGGATGTAACCCGCTGTCTGGGCACATGGCGGACCCCCCCACATGTGGATGTAACCTGCTGTCTGGGCACATGGCAGACCCCCCCACATGTGGAGGAAACCCGCTGTCTGGGCACATGGCGGACCCCCCACATGTGGATGTAACCGCTGTCTGGGCACATGGCGGACCCCCCACATGGGATGTAACCCGCTGTCTGGGCACATGGCGGGCCCCCCACATGTGGATGTAACCTGCCGTCTGGGCACATGGCGGACCCCCCACATGTGGATGTAACATGCTGTCTGGGCACATGGCGGACCCCCCACATGTGGATGTAACCTGCCGTCTGGGCACATGGCGGACCCCCCACATGTGGATGTAACCTGCCGTCTGGGCACATGGCGGACCCCCCACATGTGGATGTAACCTGCTGTCTGGGCACATGGTGGACCCCCCACATGTGGATGTAACCCGCTGTCTGGGCACATGGCGGACGCCCCACATATGGATGTAACCCGCTGTCTGGGCACATGGCGGACCCCCCACATGTGGATGTAACCCGCTGTCTGGGCACATGGCGGACCCCCCACATGTGGATGTAACCCGCTGTCTGGGCACATGGCGGACGCCCCACATGTGGATGTAACCCGCTGTCTGGGCACATGGCGGACCACCCACATGTGGATGTAACCCGCTGTCTGGGCACATGGCGGACCCCCCACATGTGGATGTAACCCGCTGTCTGGGCACATGGCGGACCACCCACATGTGGATGTAACCCGCTGTCTGGGCACATGGCGGACCCCCCACATGTGGATGTAACCCGCTGTCTGGGCACATGGCGGACCCCCCACATGTGGATGTAACCCGCTGTCTGGGCACATGGCGGACGCCCCACATGTGGATGTAACCTGCTGTCTGGGCACATGGTGAACCCCCCACATGTGGATGTAACCCGCTGTCTGGGCACATGGCGGACCCCCCACATGTGGATGTAACCCGCTGTCTGGGCACATGGCGGACGCCCCACATGTGGATGTAACCCGCTGTCTGGGCACATGGCGGACCCCCCACATGTGGATGTAACCCGCTGTCAGAGCACATGGCGGACCCCCCACATGTGGATGTAACCTGCTGTCTGGGCACATGGCGGACCCCCCACATGTGGATGTAACCCGCTGTCTGGGCACATGGCGGACCCCCCACATGTGGATGTAACCTGCTGTCTGGGCACATGGTGGACCCCCCACATGTGGATGTAACCCGCTGTCTGGGCACATGGCGGACCCCCCACATGTGGATGTAACCCGCTGTCTGGGCACATGGCGGACGCCCCACATGTGGATGTAACCCGCTGTCTGGGCACATGGCGGACCCCCCACATGTGGATGTAACCTGCTGTCTGGGCACATGGCGGACCCCCCACATGGGATGTAACCCGCTGTCTGGGCACATGGTGGACCCCCCACATGTGGATGTAACCCGCTGTCTGGGCACATGGCGGACCCCCCACATGTGGATGTAACCTGCCGTCTGGGCACATGGCAGACCCCTCCACATGTGGATGTAACCTGCTGTCAGAGCACATGGCGGACCCCCCACATGTGGATGTAACCTGCTGTCTGGGCACATGGCGGACCCCCCACATGTGGATGTAACCTGCTGTCTGGGCACATGGCGGACGCCCCACATGTGGATGTAACCCGCTGTCTGGGCACATGGCGGACCCCCCACATGTGGATGTAACCCGCTGTCTGGGCACATGGCGGACGCCCCACATGTGGATGTAACCCGCTGTCTGGGCACATGGCGGACCCCCCACATGTGGATGTAACCTGCTGTCTGGGCACATGGTGGACCCCCCACATGTGGATGTAACCCGCTGTCTGGGCACATGGCGGACCCCCCACATGGGATGTAACCCGCTGTCTGGGCACATGGTGGACTCCCCACATGTGGATGTAACCCGCTGTCTGGGCACATGGCGGACCCCCCACATGGGATGTAACCCGCTGTCTGGGCACATGGTGGACCCCCCACATGTGGATGTAACCCGCTGTCTGGGCACATGGCGGACCCCCCACATGTGGATGTAACCTGCCGTCTGGGCACATGGCAGACCCCCCCACATGTGGATGTAACCTGCTGTCAGAGCACATGGCGGACCCCCCACATGTGGATGTAACCTGCTGTCTGGGCACATGGCGGACCCCCCACATGTGGATGTAACCTGCTGTCTGGGCACATGGCGGACCCCCCACATGTGGATGTAACCCGCTGTCTGGGCACATGGCGGACGCCCCACATGTGGATGTAACCCGCTGTCTGGGCACATGGCGGACCCCCCACATGTGGATGTAACCTGCCGTCTGGGCACATGGCGGACCCCCCACATGTGGATGTAACCCGCTGTCTGGGCACATGGCGGACGCCCCACATGTGGATGTAACCCGCTGTCTGGGCACATGGTGGACCCCCCACATGTGGATGTAACCCGCTGTCTGGGCACATGGCGGACCCCCCACATGTGGATGTAACCTGCTGTCTGGGCACATGGCGGACCCCCCACATGTGGATGTAACCCGCTGTCTGGGCACATGGCGGACCCCCCACATGGGATGTAACCCGCTGTCTGGGCACATGGCGGACCCCCCACATGTGGATGTAACCTGCCGTCTGGGCACATGGCGGACCCCCCACATGTGGATGTAACCTGCCGTCTGGGCACATGGCAGACCCCCCCACATGTGGATGTAACCTGCTGTCAGAGCACATGGCGGACCCCCCACATGTGGATGTAACCTGCTGTCTGGGCACATGGCGGACCCCCCACATGTGGATGTAACCCGCTGTCTGGGCACATGGCACACCCCCACATGTGGATGTAACCCGCTGTCTGGGCACATGGCGGACGCCCCACATGTGGATGTAACCCGCTGTCTGGGCACATGGCGGACCCCCCACATGTGGATGTAACCTGCCGTCTGGGCACATGGCGGACCCCCCACATGTGGATGTAACCCGCTGTCTGGGCACATGGCGGACGCCCCACATGTGGATGTAACCCGCTGTCTGGGCACATGGCGGACCCCCCACATGTGGATGTAACCCGCCGTCTGGGCACATGGCGGACCCCCCACATGTGGATGTAACCCGCTGTCTGGGCACATGGCGGACCCCCCACATGTGGATGTAACCCGCTGTCTGGGCACATGGCGGACCCCCCACATGTGGATGTAACCCGCTGTCTGGGCACATGGCGGACCCCCCACATGTGGATGTAACCTGCTGTCTGGGCACATGGCGGACCCCCCACATGTGGATGTAACCTGCTGTCTGGGCACATGGCGGACGCCCCACATGTGGATGTAACCCGCTGTCTGGGCACATGGCGGACCCCCCACATGTGGATGTAACCTGCTGTCTGGGCACATGGTGGACCCCCCACATGTGGATGTAACCCGCTGTCTGGGCACATGGCGGACCCCCCACATGGGATGTAACCCGCTGTCTGGGCACATGGTGGACTCCCCACATGTGGATGTAACCCGCTGTCTGGGCACATGGTGGACCCCCCACATGTGGATGTAACCCGCTGTCTGGGCACATGGCGGACCCCCCACATGTGGATGTAACCTGCCGTCTGGGCACATGGCGGACCCCCCACATGTGGATGTAACCTGCCGTCTGGGCACATGGCAGACCCCCCCACATGTGGATGTAACCTGCTGTCAGAGCACATGGCGGACCCCCCACATGTGGATGTAACCTGCTGTCTGGGCACATGGCACACCCCCACATGTGGATGTAACCCGCTGTCTGGGCACATGGCGGACGCCCCACATGTGGATGTAACCTGCCGTCTGGGCACATGGCGGACCCCCCACATGTGGATGTAACCTGCCGTCTGGGCACATGGCGGACCCCCCACATGTGGATGTAACCTGCCGTCTGGGCACATTGCGGACCCCCCACATGTGAATGTAACCTGCTGTCTGGGCACATGGCGGACCCCCCACATGTGGATGTAACCGCTGTCTGGGCACATGGCGGACCCCCCACATGGGATGTAACCCGCTGTCTGGGCACATGGCGGACCCCCCACATGTGGATGTAACCCGCTGTCTGGGCACATGGCGGACCCCCCACATGGGATGTAACCCGCTGTCTGGGCACATGGCGGACCCCCCACATGTGGATGTAACCTGCTGTCTGGGCACATGGTGGACCCCCCACATGTGGATGTAACCCGCTGTCTGGGCACATGGCGGACGCCCCACATGTGGATGTAACCCGCTGTCTGGGCACATGGCGGACCCCCCACATGTGGATGTAACCCGCTGTCTGGGCACATGGCGGACGCCCCACATGTGGATGTAACCCGCTGTCTGGGCACATGGCGGACGCCCCACATGTGGATGTAACCCGCTGTCTGGGCACATGGCGGACCCCCCACATGTGGATGTAACCTGCCGTCTGGGCACATGGCGGACCCCCCACATGTGGATGTAACCGCTGTCTGGGCACATGGCGGACCCCCCACATGGGATGTAACCCGCTGTCTGGGCACATGGCGGACCCCCCACATGTGGATGTAACCTGCCGTCTGGGCACATGGCGGACCCCCCACATGTGGATGTAACCCGCTGTCTGGGCACATGGCGGACGCCCCACATGTGGATGTAACCCGCTGTCTGGGCACATGGCGGACCCCCCACATGTGGATGTAACCTGCCGTCTGGGCACATGGCGGACCCCCCACATGTGGATGTAACCCGCTGTCTGGGCACATGGCGGACCCCCCACATGTGGATGTAACCCGCTGTCTGGGCACATGGCGGACGCCCCACATGTGGATGTAACCCGCTGTCTGGGCACATGGTGGACCCCCCACATGTGGATGTAACCTGCTGTCTGGGCACATGGCGGACCCCCCCACATGTGGATGTAACCTGCTGTCAGAGCACATGGCGGACCCCCCACATGTGGATGTAACCTGCTGTCTGGGCACATGGCACACCCCCACATGTGGATGTAACCCGCTGTCTGGGCACATGGCGGACGCCCCACATGTGGATGTAACCTGCCGTCTGGGCACATGGCGGACCCCCCACATGTGGATGTAACCTGCCGTCTGGGCACATGGCGGACCCCCCACATGTGGATGTAACCTGCCGTCTGGGCACATGGCGGACCCCCCACATGTGAATGTAACCTGCTGTCTGGGCACATGGCGGACCCCCCACATGTGGATGTAACCGCTGTCTGGGCACATGGCGGACCCCCCACATGGGATGTAACCCGCTGTCTGGGCACATGGCGGACCCCCCACATGTGGATGTAACCCGCTGTCTGGGCACATGGCGGACCCCCCACATGGGATGTAACCCGCTGTCTGGGCACATGGCGGACCCCCCACATGTGGATGTAACCTGCTGTCTGGGCACATGGTGGACCCCCCACATGTGGATGTAACCCGCTGTCTGGGCACATGGCGGACGCCCCACATGTGGATGTAACCCGCTGTCTGGGCACATGGCGGACCCCCCACATGTGGATGTAACCCGCTGTCTGGGCACATGGCGGACGCCCCACATGTGGATGTAACCCGCTGTCTGGGCACATGGCGGACGCCCCACATGTGGATGTAACCCGCTGTCTGGGCACATGGCGGACCCCCCAAATGTGGATGTAACCGCTGTCTGGGCACATGGCGGACCCCCCACATGGGATGTAACCCGCTGTCTGGGCACATGGCGGACCCCCCACATGTGGATGTAACCTGCTGTCTGGGCACATGGTGGACCCCCCACATGTGGATGTAACCCGCTGTCTGGGCACATGGCGGACGCCCCACATGTGGATGTAACCTGCTGTCTGGGCACATGGCGGAACCCCCACATGTGGATGTAACCCGCTGTCTGGGCACATGGCGGACCCCCCACATGTGGATGTAACCCGCTGTCTGGGCACATGGCGGACCCCCCACATGTGGATGTAACCCGCTGTCTGGGCACATGGCGGACGCCCCACATGTGGATGTAACCCGCTGTCTGGGCACATGGCGGACCCCCCACATGTGGATGTAACCTGCTGTCTGGGCACATGGCGGACCCCCCACATGTGGATGTAACCGCTGTCTGGGCACATGGCGGACCCCCCACATGGGATGTAACCCGCTGTCTGGGCACATGGCGGACCCCCCACATGTGGATGTAACCTGCTGTCTGGGCACATGGTGGACCCCCCACATGTGGATGTAACCCGCTGTCTGGGCACATGGCGGACGCCCCACATGTGGATGTAACCCGCTGTCTGGGCACATGGCGGACCCCCCACATGTGGATGTAACCTGCCGTCTGGGCACATGGCGGACCCCCCACATGTGGATGTAACCTGCTGTCTGGGCACATGACGGACGCCCCACATGTGGATGTAACCCGCTGTCTGGGCACACGGCGGACCCCCCACATGTGGATGTAACCCGCTGTCTGGGCACATGGCGGACCCCCCACATGTGGATGTAACCCGCTGTCTGGGCACATGGCGGACGCCCCACATGTGGATGTAACCTGCCGTCTGGGCACATGGCGGACCCCCCACATGTGGATGTAACCTGCCGTCTGGGCACATGGCGGACGCCCCACATGTGGATGTAACCTGCTGTCTCGGCACATGGTGGACCCCCCACATGTGGATGTAACCCGCTGTCTGGGCACATGGCGGACGCCCCACATGTGGATGTAACCCGCTGTCTGGGCACATGGCGGACCCCCCACATGTGGATGTAACCCGCTGTCTGGGCACATGGTGGACTCCCCACATGTGGATGTAACCTGCCGTCTGGGCACATGGCGGACGCCCCACATGTGGATGTAACCCGCTGTCTGGGCACATGGTGGACCCCCCACATGTGGATGTAACCTGCCGTCTGGGCACATGGCGGACGCCCCACATGTGGATGTAACCCGCTGTCTGGGCACATGGCGGACGCCCCACATGTGGATGTAACCTGCCGTCTGGGCACATGGCGGACCCCCCACATGTGGATGTAACCTGCTGTCTGGGCACATGGCGGACGCCCCACATGTGGATGTAACCCGCTGTCTGGGCACATGGCACACCCCCACATGTGGATGTAACCTGCCGTCTGGGCACATGGCGGACGCCCCACATGTGGATGTAACCTGCTGTCTGGGCACATCGCGGACCCCCCACATGGGATGTAACCCGCTGTCTGGGCACATGGCGGACCCCCCACATGTGGATGTAACCCGCTGTCTGGGCACATGGCGGACCCCCCACATGTGGATGTAACCCGCTGTCTGGGCACATGGCGGACCCCCCACATGTGGATGTAACCCGCTGTCTGGGCACATGGCGGACGCCCCACATGTGGATGTAACCTGCCGTCTGGGCACATGGCGGACGCCCCACATGTGGATGTAACCTGCTGTCTGGGCACATCGCGGACCCCCCACATGGGATGTAACCCGCTGTCTGGGCACATGGCGGACCCCCCACATGTGGATGTAACCTGCTGTCTGGGCACATGACGGACGCCCCACATGTGGATGTAACCCGCTGTCTGGGCACATGGCGGACGCCCCACATGTGGATGTAACCCGCTGTCTGGGCACATGGCGGACGCCCCACATGTGGATGTAACCCGCTGTCTGGGCACATGGCGGACGCCCCACATGTGGATGTAACCCGCTGTCTGGGCACATGGTGGACCCCCCACATGTGGATGTAACCCGCTGTCTGGGCACATGGCGGACCATGTGGATGTAACCTGCCGTCTGGGCACATGGCAGACCCCCCCACATGTGGAGGAAACCCGCTGTCTGGGCACATGGCGGACCCCCCACATGTGGATGTAACCGCTGTCTGGGCACATGGCGGACCCCCCACATGGGATGTAACCCGCTGTCTGGGCACATGGCGGGCCCCCCACATGTGGATGTAACCTGCCGTCTGGGCACATGGCGGACCCCCCACATGTGGATGTAACATGCTGTCTGGGCACATGGCGGACCCCCCACATGTGGATGTAACCTGCCGTCTGGGCACATGGCGGACCCCCCACATGTGGATGTAACCTGCCGTCTAGGCACATGGCGGACCCCCCACATGTGGATGTAACCTGCTGTCTGGGCACATGGTGGACCCCCCACATGTGGATGTAACCCGCTGTCTGGGCACATGGCGGACGCCCCACATATGGATGTAACCCGCTGTCTGGGCACATGGCGGACCCCCCACATGTGGATGTAACCCGCTGTCTGGGCACATGGCGGACCCCCCACATGTGGATGTAACCCGCTGTCTGGGCACATGGCGGACGCCCCACATGTGGATGTAACCCGCTGTCTGGGCACATGGCGGACGCCCCACATGTGGATGTAACCCGCTGTCTGGGCACATGGCGGACCCCCCACATGTGGATGTAACCTGCCGTCTGGGCACATGGCGAACCCCCCACATGTGGATGTAACCTGCTGTCTGGGCACATGGTGGACCCCCCACATGTGGATGTAACCTGCTGTCTGGGCACATGGCGGACCACCCACATGTGGATGTAACCCGCTGTCTGGGCACATGGCGGACCCCCCACATGTGGATGTAACCCGCTGTCTGGGCACATGGCGGACCACCCACATGTGGATGTAACCCGCTGTCTGGGCACATGGCGGACCCCCCACATGTGGATGTAACCCGCTGTCTGGGCACATGGCGGACCCCCCACATGTGGATGTAACCCGCTGTCTGGGCACATGGCGGACGCCCCACATGTGGATGTAACCCGCTGTCTGGGCACATGGTGAACCCCCCACATGTGGATGTAACCCGCTGTCTGGGCACATGGCGGACCCCCCACATGTGGATGTAACCCGCTGTCTGGGCACATGGCGGACGCCCCACATGTGGATGTAACCCGCTGTCTGGGCACATGGCGGACCCCCCACATGTGGATGTAACCCGCTGTCAGAGCACATGGCGGACCCCCCACATGTGGATGTAACCTGCTGTCTGGGCACATGGCGGACCCCCCACATGTGGATGTAACCCGCTGTCTGGGCACATGGCGGACCCCCCACATGTGGATGTAACCTGCTGTCTGGGCACATGGTGGACCCCCCACATGTGGATGTAACCCGCTGTCTGGGCACATGGCGGACCCCCCACATGTGGATGTAACCCGCTGTCTGGGCACATGGCGGACGCCCCACATGTGGATGTAACCCGCTGTCTGGGCACATGGCGGACCCCCCACATGTGGATGTAACCTGCTGTCTGGGCACATGGCGGACCCCCCACATGGGATGTAACCCGCTGTCTGGGCACATGGTGCACCCCCCACATGTGGATGTAACCCGCTGTCTGGGCACATGGCGGACCCCCCACATGTGGATGTAACCTGCCGTCTGGGCACATGGCAGACCCCTCCACATGTGGATGTAACCTGCTGTCAGAGCACATGGCGGACCCCCCACATGTGGATGTAACCTGCTGTCTGGGCACATGGCGGACCCCCCACATGTGGATGTAACCTGCTGTCTGGGCACATGGCGGACGCCCCACATGTGGATGTAACCCGCTGTCTGGGCACATGGCGGACCCCCCACATGTGGATGTAACCCGCTGTCTGGGCACATGGCGGACGCCCCACATGTGGATGTAACCCGCTGTCTGGGCACATGGCGGACCCCCCACATGTGGATGTAACCTGCCGTCTGGGCACATGGCGGACCCCCCACATGTGGATGTAACCCGCTGTCTGGGCACATGGCGGACCCCCCACATGTGGATGTAACCCGCTGTCTGGGCACATGGCGGACGCCCCACATGTGGATGTAACCCGCTGTCTGGGCACATGGCGGACCCCCCACATGTGGATGTAACCTGCTGTCTGGGCACATGGTGGAACCCCCACATGTGGATGTAACCCGCTGTCTGGGCACATGGCGGACCCCCCACATGGGATGTAACCCGCTGTCTGGGCACATGGTGGACTCCCCACATGTGGATGTAACCCGCTGTCTGGGCACATGGCGGACCCCCCACATGGGATGTAACCCGCTGTCTGGGCACATGGTGGACCCCCCACATGTGGATGTAACATGCTGTCTGGGCACATGGCGGACCCCCCACATGTGGATGTAACCTGCCGTCTGGGCACATGGCGGACCCCCCACATGTGGATGTAACCTGCCGTCTGGGCACATGGCGGACCCCCCACATGTGGATGTAACCTGCTGTCTGGGCACATGGTGGACCCCCCACATGTGGATGTAACCCGCTGTCTGGGCACATGGCGGACGCCCCACATATGGATGTAACCCGCTGTCTGGGCACATGGCGGACCCCCCACATGTGGATGTAACCCGCTGTCTGGGCACATGGCGGACCCCCCACATGTGGATGTAACCCGCTGTCTGGGCACATGGCGGACGCCCCACATGTGGATGTAACCCGCTGTCTGGGCACATGGCGGACCACCCACATGTGGATGTAACCCGCTGTCTGGGCACATGGCGGACCCCCCACATGTGGATGTAACCCGCTGTCTGGGCACATGGCGGACCACCCACATGTGGATGTAACCCGCTGTCTGGGCACATGGCGGACCCCCCACATGTGGATGTAACCCGCTGTCTGGGCACATGGCGGACCCCCCACATGTGGATGTAACCCGCTGTCTGGGCACATGGCGGACGCCCCACATGTGGATGTAACCTGCTGTCTGGGCACATGGTGAACCCCCCACATGTGGATGTAACCCGCTGTCTGGGCACATGGCGGACCCCCCACATGTGGATGTAACCCGCTGTCTGGGCACATGGCGGACGCCCCACATGTGGATGTAACCCGCTGTCTGGGCACATGGCGGACCCCCCACATGTGGATGTAACCCGCTGTCAGAGCACATGGCGGACCCCCCACATGTGGATGTAACCTGCTGTCTGGGCACATGGCGGACCCCCCACATGTGGATGTAACCCGCTGTCTGGGCACATGGCGGACCCCCCACATGTGGATGTAACCTGCTGTCTGGGCACATGGTGGACCCCCCACATGTGGATGTAACCCGCTGTCTGGGCACATGGCGGACCCCCCACATGTGGATGTAACCCGCTGTCTGGGCACATGGCGGACGCCCCACATGTGGATGTAACCCGCTGTCTGGGCACATGGCGGACCCCCCACATGTGGATGTAACCTGCTGTCTGGGCACATGGCGGACCCCCCACATGGGATGTAACCCGCTGTCTGGGCACATGGTGGACCCCCCACATGTGGATGTAACCCGCTGTCTGGGCACATGGCGGACCCCCCACATGTGGATGTAACCTGCCGTCTGGGCACATGGCAGACCCCTCCACATGTGGATGTAACCTGCTGTCAGAGCACATGGCGGACCCCCCACATGTGGATGTAACCTGCTGTCTGGGCACATGGCGGACCCCCCACATGTGGATGTAACCTGCTGTCTGGGCACATGGCGGACGCCCCACATGTGGATGTAACCCGCTGTCTGGGCACATGGCGGACCCCCCACATGTGGATGTAACCCGCTGTCTGGGCACATGGCGGACGCCCCACATGTGGATGTAACCCGCTGTCTGGGCACATGGCGGACCCCCCACATGTGGATGTAACCTGCCGTCTGGGCACATGGCGGACCCCCCACATGTGGATGTAACCCGCTGTCTGGGCACATGGCGGACCCCCCACATGTGGATGTAACCCGCTGTCTGGGCACATGGCGGACGCCCCACATGTGGATGTAACCCGCTGTCTGGGCACATGGCGGACCCCCCACATGTGGATGTAACCTGCTGTCTGGGCACATGGTGGAACCCCCACATGTGGATGTAACCCGCTGTCTGGGCACATGGCGGACCCCCCACATGGGATGTAACCCGCTGTCTGGGCACATGGTGGACTCCCCACATGTGGATGTAACCCGCTGTCTGGGCACATGGCGGACCCCCCACATGGGATGTAACCCGCTGTCTGGGCACATGGTGGACCCCCCACATGTGGATGTAACCCGCTGTCTGGGCACATGGCGGACCCCCCACATGTGGATGTAACCTGCCGTCTGGGCACATGGCAGACCCCCCCACATGTGGATGTAACCCGCTGTCTGGGCACATGGCGGACCCCCCCACATGTGGATTTAACCTGCTGTCTGGGCACATGGCGGACCCCCCACATGTGGATGTAACCTGCTGTCAGAGCACATGGCGGACCCCCCACATGTGGATGTAACCTGCTGTCTGGGCACATGGCGGACCCCCCACATGTGGATGTAACCTGCTGTCTGGGCACATGGCGGACCCCCCACATGTGGATGTAACCCGCTGTCTGGGCACATGGCGGACGCCCCACATGTGGATGTAACCCGCTGTCTGGGCACATGGCGGACCCCCCACATGTGGATGTAACCTGCCGTCTGGGCACATGGCAGACCCCCCCACATGTGGATGTAACCCGCTGTCTGGGCACATGGTGGACCCCCCACATGTGGATGTAACCTGCCGTCTGGGCACATGGCGGACCCCCCACATGTGGATGTAACCCGCTGTCTGGGCACATGGCGGACGCCCCACATGTGGATGTAACCCGCTGTCTGGGCACATGGCGGACCCCCCACATGTGGATGTAACCTGCCGTCTGGGCACATGGCGGACCCCCCACATGTGGATGTAACCTGCTGTCTGGGCACATGGCGGACCCCCCACATGTGGATGTAACCCGCTGTCTGGGCACATGGCGGACGCCCCACATGTGGATGTAACCCGCTGTCTGGGCACATGGTGGACCCCCCACATGTGGATGTAACCCGCTGTCTGGGCACATGGCGGACCCCCCACATGTGGATGTAACCTGCTGTCTGGGCACATGGCGGACCCCCCACATGTGGATGTAACCCGCTGTCTGGGCACATGGCGGACCCCCCACATGTGGATGTAACCTGCCGTCTGGGCACATGGCAGACCCCCCCACATGTGGATGTAACCTGCTGTCAGAGCACATGGCGGACCCCCCACATGTGGATGTAACCTGCTGTCTGGGCACATGGCGGACCCCCCACATGTGGATGTAACCCGCTGTCTGGGCACATGGCGGACGCCCCACATGTGGATGTAACCCGCTGTCTGGGCACATGGCGGACCCCCCACATGTGGATGTAACCTGCCGTCTGGGCACATGGCGGACCCCCCACATGTGGATGTAACCCGCTGTCTGGGCACATGGCGGACGCCCCACATGTGGATGTAACCCGCTGTCTGGGCACATGGCGGACCCCCCACATGTGGATGTAACCCGCCGTCTGGGCACATGGCGGACCCCCCACATGTGGATGTAACCCGCTGTCTGGGCACATGGCGGACCCCCCACATGTGGATGTAACCCGCTGTCTGGGCACATGGCGGACCCCCCACATGTGGATGTAACCCGCTGTCTGGGCACATGGCGGACCCCCCACATGTGGATGTAACCTGCTGTCTGGGCACATGGCGGACCCCCCACATGTGGATGTAACCTGCTGTCTGGGCACATGGCGGACGCCCCACATGTGGATGTAACCCGCTGTCTGGGCACATGGCGGACCCCCCACATGTGGATGTAACCTGCTGTCTGGGCACATGGTGGACCCCCCACATGTGGATGTAACCCGCTGTCTGGGCACATGGCGGACCCCCCACATGGGATGTAACCCGCTGTCTGGGCACATGGTGGACTCCCCACATGTGGATGTAACCCGCTGTCTGGGCACATGGTGGACCCCCCACATGTGGATGTAACCCGCTGTCTGGGCACATGGCGGACCCCCCACATGTGGATGTAACCTGCCGTCTGGGCACATGGCGGACCCCCCACATGTGGATGTAACCTGCCGTCTGGGCACATGGCAGACCCCCCCACATGTGGATGTAACCTGCTGTCAGAGCACATGGCGGACCCCCCACATGTGGATGTAACCTGCTGTCTGGGCACATGGCGGACCCCCCACATGTGGATGTAACCCGCTGTCTGGGCACATGGCGGACGCCCCACATGTGGATGTAACCTGCCGTCTGGGCACATGGCGGACCCCCCACATGTGGATGTAACCTGCCGTCTGGGCACATGGCGGACCCCCCACATGTGGATGTAACCTGCCGTCTGGGCACATTGCGGACCCCCCACATGTGAATGTAACCTGCTGTCTGGGCACATGGCGGACCCCCCACATGTGGATGTAACCGCTGTCTGGGCACATGGCGGACCCCCCACATGGGATGTAACCCGCTGTCTGGGCACATGGCGGACCCCCCACATGTGGATGTAACCCGCTGTCTGGGCACATGGCGGACCCCCCACATGGGATGTAACCCGCTGTCTGGGCACATGGCGGACCCCCCACATGTGGATGTAACCTGCTGTCTGGGCACATGGTGGACCCCCCACATGTGGATGTAACCCGCTGTCTGGGCACATGGCGGACGCCCCACATGTGGATGTAACCCGCTGTCTGGGCACATGGCGGACGCCCCACATGTGGATGTAACCCGCTGTCTGGGCACATGGCGGACCCCCCACATGTGGATGTAACCTGCCGTCTGGGCACATGGCGGACCCCCCACATGTGGATGTAACCGCTGTCTGGGCACATGGCGGACCCCCCACATGGGATGTAACCCGCTGTCTGGGCACATGGCGGACCCCCCACATGTGGATGTAACCCGCCGTCTGGGCACATGGCGGACCCCCCACATGTGGATGTAACCCGCTGTCTGGGCACATGGCGGACGCCCCACATGTGGATGTAACCCGCTGTCTGGGCACATGGCGGACCCCCCACATGTGGATGTAACCTGCCGTCTGGGCACATGGCGGACCCCCCACATGTGGATGTAACCCGCTGTCTGGGCACATGGCGGACCCCCCACATGTGGATGTAACCCGCTGTCTGGGCACATGGCGGACGCCCCACATGTGGATGTAACCCGCTGTCTGGGCACATGGTGGACCCCCCACATGTGGATGTAACCTGCTGTCTGGGCACATGGCGGACCCCCCACATGTGGATGTAACCCGCTGTCTGGGCACATGGCGGACCCCCCACATGTGGATGTAACCTGCCGTCTGGGCACATGGCAGACCCCCCCACATGTGGATGTAACCTGCTGTCAGAGCACATGGCGGACCCCCCACATGTGGATGTAACCTGCTGTCTGGGCACATGGCGGACCCCCCCACATGTGGATGTAACCTGCTGTCAGAGCACATGGCGGACCCCCCACATGTGGATGTAACCTGCTGTCTGGGCACATGGCGGACCCCCCACATGTGGATGTAACCCGCTGTCTGGGCACATGGCACACCCCCACATGTGGATGTAACCCGCTGTCTGGGCACATGGCGGACCCCCCACATGTGGATGTAACCTGCCGTCTGGGCACATGGCGGACCCCCCACATGTGGATGTAACCCGCTGTCTGGGCACATGGCGGACGCCCCACATGTGGATGTAACCCGCTGTCTGGGCACATGGCGGACCCCCCACATGTGGATGTAACCCGCTGTCTGGGCACATGGCGGACCCCCCACATGTGGATGTAACCCGCTGTCTGGGCACATGGCGGACGCCCCACATGTGGATGTAACCCGCTGTCTGGGCACATGGCGGACCCCCCACATGTGGATGTAACCCGCTGTCTGGGCACATGGCGGACCCCCCACATGTGGATGTAACCTGCTGTCTGGGCACATGGCGGACCCCCCACATGTGGATGTAACCTGCTGTCTGGGCACATGGCGGACGCCCCACATGTGGATGTAACCCGCTGTCTGGGCACATGGCGGACCCCCCACATGTGGATGTAACCTGCTGTCTGGGCACATGGTGGACCCCCCACATGTGGATGTAACCCGCTGTCTGGGCACATGGCGGACCCCCCACATGGGATGTAACCCGCTGTCTGGGCACATGGTGGACTCCCCACATGTGGATGTAACCCGCTGTCTGGGCACATGGTGGACCCCCCACATGTGGATGTAACCCGCTGTCTGGGCACATGGCGGACCCCCCACATGTGGATGTAACCTGCCGTCTGGGCACATGGCAGACCCCCCCACATGTGGATGTAACCTGCTGTCAGAGCACATGGCGGACCCCCCACATGTGGATGTAACCTGCTGTCTGGGCACATGGCACACCCCCACATGTGGATGTAACCCGCTGTCTGGGCACATGGCGGACGCCCCACATGTGGATGTAACCTGCCGTCTGGGCACATGGCGGACCCCCCACATGTGGATGTAACCTGCCGTCTGGGCACATGGCGGACCCCCCACATGTGGATGTAACCTGCCGTCTGGGCACATGGCGGACCCCCCACATGTGAATGTAACCTGCTGTCTGGGCACATGGCGGACCCCCCACATGTGGATGTAACCGCTGTCTGGGCACATGGCGGACCCCCCACATGGGATGTAACCCGCTGTCTGGGCACATGGCGGACCCCCCACATGTGGATGTAACCCGCTGTCTGGGCACATGGCGGACCCCCCACATGGGATGTAACCCGCTGTCTGGGCACATGGCGGACCCCCCACATGTGGATGTAACCTGCTGTCTGGGCACATGGTGGACCCCCCACATGTGGATGTAACCCGCTGTCTGGGCACATGGCGGACGCCCCACATGTGGATGTAACCCGCTGTCTGGGCACATGGCGGACGCCCCACATGTGGATGTAACCCGCTGTCTGGGCACATGGCGGACCCCCCAAATGTGGATGTAACCGCTGTCTGGGCACATGGCGGACCCCCCACATGGGATGTAACCCGCTGTCTGGGCACATGGCGGACCCCCCACATGTGGATGTAACCTGCTGTCTGGGCACATGGTGGACCCCCCACATGTGGATGTAACCCGCTGTCTGGGCACATGGCGGACGCCCCACATGTGGATGTAACCTGCTGTCTGGGCACATGGCGGAACCCCCACATGTGGATGTAACCCGCTGTCTGGGCACATGGCGGACCCCCCACATGTGGATGTAACCCGCTGTCTGGGCACATGGCGGACCCCCCACATGTGGATGTAACCCGCTGTCTGGGCACATGGCGGACGCCCCACATGTGGATGTAACCCGCTGTCTGGGCACATGGCGGACCCCCCACATGTGGATGTAACCTGCTGTCTGGGCACATGGCGGACCCCCCACATGTGGATGTAACCGCTGTCTGGGCACATGGCGGACCCCCCACATGGGATGTAACCCGCTGTCTGGGCACATGGCGGACCCCCCACATGTGGATGTAACCCGCTGTCTGGGCACATGGCGGACGCCCCACATGTGGATGTAACCCGCTGTCTGGGCACATGGCGGACCCCCCACATGTGGATGTAACCCGCTGTCTGGGCACATGGCGGACCCCCCACATGTGGATGTAACCTGCTGTCTGGGCACATGGCGGACCCCCCACATGTGGATGTAACCCGCTGTCTGGGCACATGGCGGACCCCCCACATGTGGATGTAACCTGCTGTCTGGGCACATGGCGGACCCCCCACATGGGATGTAACCCGCTGTCTGGGCACATGGCGGACCCCCCACATGTGGATGTAACCTGCTGTCTGGGCACATGGTGGACCCCCCACATGTGGATGTAACCCGCTGTCTGGGCACATGGCGGACGCCCCACATGTGGATGTAACCCGCTGTCTGGGCACATGGCGGACCCCCCACATGTGGATGTAACCTGCCGTCTGGGCACATGGCGGACGCCCCACATGTGGATGTAACCCGCTGTCTGGGCACATGGCGGACGCCCCACATGTGGATGTAACCCGCTGTCTGGGCACATGGCGGACGCCCCACATGTGGATGTAACCTGCCGTCTGGGCACATGGCGGACCCCCCACATGTGGATGTAACCTGCCGTCTGGGCACATGGCGGACGCCCCACATGTGGATGTAACCTGCTGTCTGGGCACATCGCGGACCCCCCACATGGGATGTAACCCGCTGTCTGGGCACATGGTGGACCCCCCACATGTGGATGTAACCCGCTGTCTGGGCACACGGCGGACCCCCCACATGTGGATGTAACCCGCTGTCTGGGCACATGGCGGACGCCCCACATGTGGATGTAACCTGCTGTCTGGGCACATGGCGGACGCCCCACATGTGGATGTAACCTGCTGTCAGAGCACATGGCGGACCCCCCACATGTGGATGTAACCTGCTGTCTGGGCACATGGCGGACCCCCCACATGTGGATGTAACCCGCTGTCTGGGCACATGGTGGACTCCCCACATGTGGATGTAACCCGCTGTCTGGGCACATCGCGGACCCCCCACATGGGATGTAACCCGCTGTCTGGGCACATGGTGGACCCCCCACATGTGGATGTAACCCGCTGTCTGGGCACATGGTGGACCCCCCACATGTGGATGTAACCTGCCGTCTGGGCACATGGCGGACGCCCCACATGTGGATGTAACCCGCTGTCTGGGCACATGGCGGACGCCCCACATGTGGATGTAACCCGCTGTCTGGGCACATGGCGGACCCCCCACATGTGGATGTAACCTGCTGTCTGGGCACATGGCAGACCCCCCCACATGTGGATGTAACCTGCTGTCAGAGCACATGGCGGACCCCCCACATGTGGATGTAACCTGCTGTCTGGGCACATGGCACACCCCCACATGTGGATGTAACCCGCTGTCTGGGCACATGGCGGACGCCCCACATGTGGATGTAACCCGCTGTCTGGGCACATGGCGGACCCCCCACATGTGGATGTAACCCGCCGTCTGGGCACATGGCGGACCCCCCACATGTGGATGTAACCTGCTGTCTGGGCACATGGCGGACCCCCCACATGTGGATGTAACCTGCTGTCTGGGCACATGGCGGACCCCCCACATGTGGATGTAACCCGCTGTCTGGGCACATGGCGGACCCCCCACATGTGGATGTAACCTGCCGTCTGGGCACATGGCGGACCCCCCACATGTGGATGTAACCTGCTGTCTGGGCACATGACGGACGCCCCACATGTGGATGTAACCCGCTGTCTGGGCACACGGCGGACCCCCCACATGTGGATGTAACCCGCTGTCTGGGCACATGGCGGACGCCCCACATGTGGATGTAACCTGCTGTCTGGGCACATGGCGGACGCCCCACATGTGGATGTAACCTGCTGTCAGAGCACATGGCGGACCCCCCACATGTGGATGTAACCTGCTGTCTGGGCACATGGCGGACGCCCCACATGTGGATGTAACCCGCTGTCTGGGCACATGGCGGACGCCCCACATGTGGATGTAACCTGCCGTCTGGGCACATGGCGGACCCCCCACATGTGGATGTAACCTGCCGTCTGGGCACATGGCGGACGCCCCACATGTGGATGTAACCTGCTGTCTGGGCACATCGCGGACCCCCCACATGGGATGTAACCCGCTGTCTGGGCACATGGTGGACCCCCCACATGTGGATGTAACCCGCTGTCTGGGCACACGGCGGACCCCCCACATGTGGATGTAACCCGCTGTCTGGGCACATGGCGGACGCCCCACATGTGGATGTAACCTGCTGTCTGGGCACATGGCGGATGCCCCACATGTGGATGTAACCTGCTGTCAGAGCACATGGCGGACCCCCCACATGTGGATGTAACCTGCTGTCTGGGCACATGGTGGACCCCCCACATGTGGATGTAACCCGCTGTCTGGGCACATGGCGGACGCCCCACATGTGGATGTAACCTGCTGTCTGGGCACATGGCGGACCCCCCACATGTGGATGTAACCCGCTGTCTGGGCACATGGTGGACTCCCCACATGTGGATGTAACCCGCTGTCTGGGCACATCGCGGACCCCCCACATGGGATGTAACCCGCTGTCTGGGCACATGGTGGACCCCCCACATGTGGATGTAACCCGCTGTCTGGGCACATGGTGGACCCCCCACATGTGGATGTAACCTGCCGTCTGGGCACATGGCGGACGCCCCACATGTGGATGTAACCCGCTGTCTGGGCACATGGCGGACGCCCCACATGTGGATGTAACCCGCTGTCTGGGCACATGGCGGACCCCCCACATGTGGATGTAACCTGCTGTCTGGGCACATGGCAGACCCCCCCACATGTGGATGTAACCTGCTGTCAGAGCACATGGCGGACCCCCCACATGTGGATGTAACCTGCTGTCTGGGCACATGGCACACCCCCACATGTGGATGTAACCCGCTGTCTGGGCACATGGCGGACGCCCCACATGTGGATGTAACCCGCTGTCTGGGCACATGGCGGACCCCCCACATGTGGATGTAACCCGCCGTCTGGGCACATGGCGGACCCCCCACATGTGGATGTAACCTGCTGTCTGGGCACATGGCGGACCCCCCACATGTGGATGTAACCTGCTGTCTGGGCACATGGCGGACCCCCCACATGTGGATGTAACCCGCTGTCTGGGCACATGGCGGACCCCCCACATGTGGATGTAACCTGCCGTCTGGGCACATGGCGGACCCCCCACATGTGGATGTAACCTGCTGTCTGGGCACATGACGGACGCCCCACATGTGGATGTAACCCGCTGTCTGGGCACATGGCGGACGCCCCACATGTGGATGTAACCTGCTGTCAGAGCACATGGCGGACCCCCCACATGTGGATGTAACCTGCTGTCTGGGCACATGGCGGACGCCCCACATGTGGATGTAACCCGCTGTCTGGGCACATGGCGGACGCCCCACATGTGGATGTAACCTGCCGTCTGGGCACATGGCGGACCCCCCACATGTGGATGTAACCTGCCGTCTGGGCACATGGCGAACCCCCCACATGTGGATGTAACCTGCTGTCAGAGCACATGGCGGACCCCCCACATGTGGATGTAACCCGCTGTCTGGGCACATGGCGGACCCCCCACATGGGATGTAACCCGCTGTCTGGGCACATGGCGGACGCCCCACATGTGGATGTAACCCGCTGTCTGGGCACATGGCGGACCCCCCACATGTGGATGTAACCCGCTGTCTGGGCACATGGCGGACCCCCCACATGTGGATGTAACCCGCTGTCTGGGCACATGGCGGACCCCCCACATGGGATGTAACCCGCTGTCTGGGCACATGGCGGACCCCCCACATGGGATGTAACCCGCTGTCTGGGCACATGGCGGACCCCCCACATGTGGATGTAACCCGCTGTCTGGGCACATGGCGGACCCCCCACATGTGGATTTAACCTGCTGTCTGGGCACATGGCGGACCCCCCACATGTGGATGTAACCTGCTGTCAGAGCACATGGCGGACCCCCCACATGTGGATGTACCTGCTGTCTGGGCACATGGCGGACCCCCCACATGTGGATGTAACCCGCTGTCTGGGCACATGGCGGACCCCCCACATGTGGATGTAACCCGCTGTCAGAGCACATGGCGGACCCCCAACATGTGGATGTAACCCGCTGTCTGGGCACATGGCGGACCCCCCACATGTGGATGTAACCCGCTGTCTGGGCACATGGCGGACCCCCCACATGTGGATGTAACCTGCTGTCTGGGCACATGGCGGACCCCCCACATGTGGATGTAACCCGCTGTCTGGGCACATGGCGGACGCCCCACATGTGGATGTAACCCGCTGTCTGGGCACATGGTGGACCCCCCACATGTGGATGTAACCCGCTGTCTGGGCACATGGCGGACCCCCCACATGTGGATGTAACCCGCTGTCTGGGCACATGGCGGACCCCCCACATGTGGATGTAACCTGCTGTCTGGGCACATGGCGGACCCCCCACATGTGGATGTAACCCGCTGTCTGGGCACATGGCGGACCCCCCACATGTGGATGTAACCCGCTGTCTGGGCACATGGGCAATTCAGAATATTAACCTCTTGTGTATCGGGGGCATATAAACCGCTCGCCATTCATGGGCTTTTTCCAGAGCTGCGTGCGGCTTATTTTCTACGGAACAAATTGCACGTCCTAGTGACGGTATTTTAGATTCCATTCCTTGTGCGGTAAAATTGACAAGAAACCGCATCTTGTGGCTGTTTTTACGTCTCTCACGGTGCGCGCCGCAATATATTCTTTGGTTTGGGGCGATCTCAGGTTTATAAAGGTTTTATTACATTTAAAAACCATTAAATCCTTCGCACCAAAAATAAACATATTCATATTTCCACATTCTGACTCCAATAACTTGCCGAGCGCTCGGGATAATAGGATAGAAATAAATCTCAAAGTGAGACGATGACAAGTAATGGATTATCTCCCGGAACCAGATTTTACATTTATACTTGTACTGCACACAGATCTAGCAGTGTATATGTATATAATGCTGGGGGGCGGGTCACTGAGCATGTCTGAAGGGGCCACGCCCAGAAACGTCACATGATGCGCCTGGCGCCGCCCTGCTGGATGGAGTAGCTGTACGCCCGTGTTTCCGCACCGGAGCGATGGACGGCGTTTACGCTGCACAGGGGGAGTATATAGAATTGTCTGGAAATTATTTTATATCAAGATCTTTTTTGCAATTTTCCTCCATGTGTGAACAACGCTTGATTTTTGTGTGAAGTAATTGGGTTGGAGAGTTGTGAGCGCTGTGGGACTGGCCGGGCTTGTAGACGCCGTTTTCATTGATACCATTTTGGGGACTGTGAGACCTTTAGGTCACTTTTTATTACATTACTTTATGTGTTGCAAAACGGCAAAAAAAAGTGTCGATTCGGAGATTTGAGCGCATTGTTACAGATCCGGGGTTCACCACCGGGAATGACTGTTTTTATAGTTTTATGCATTGGGAATTTTGGGACGCGGTGATTCCTAATATGTTTTTTTTTTTTTTTACTTTTTTTTTCACTTTATTTACATTTATTTTTGTTTTATATGTGTTAGTGGCTCTTGGGACATTTTTAAAGAATTTTATTTTTGAATTTGAATTTAGTTTTTTTTTACAATACTATCATACGAACTAGTTATCATGTGATTACTAATGCACTGAAATAACCATGTCTTGTAGTGCGTTAGGAGTGTCGGCCTATGTATCTGCCTCAGTCACACACGGGGAGCTTCATTAGGTGTGAAGAGGGACACCCCACAATTTCATTGTGGATCGGAACTGATTCTTCTGTAGAACTTGGGCTAGGCCAACGGAGAAACCTGTATGAGTGCATTTAAGAAAATTTCAAATCCAGGCCTGCAATGGTTAACAAATTTGATCACCACTGATGATTTTTTTTGTGATTTTGTTGTCAGCACAGAAAACTAGTATTCAATGAGAATATTTCATTCATCCAGATCTAGGACGTGTCATGTGACTGTTCCCTGTTCTAGATCCAGCAACAGAAGCCGATGATTTGCGGTATATGAGGAGACACGGTATCTTCAGTGTCAGGACCTGGACCCTGAGACTTCTGTCGATAAATTCAGACAAATCTCTTGGAAACTCTCTCCACGACTGCTGATTGTGGCTTCTTGGCTCCTCCTACATGACCAATTGGAAACGATTATAGAGCTAAGAAAGAAGGTGGCACCCACATAGCACCGACTGATTCCAAACCCTACAAAATATCCAAAGCCTTCGGAGAATTCAACAACCTCCCCAGTCCAGGGACACCGCTACACCGACATGAAAAACAATGGAGGATCAACCTTCTCAGATATTTGGAGAGACCAGGATGGTCAGTATGATGACCAAGACACGAAATCCTGTGCTCAATGATAGATGAGACTAAGAGGAAGGACATAACACTCAGGACAGGTCGAGCAGCTTAACGACCTTATATTCATTCCATGGGAAGACCTTTATCCAACAGATACAGGAGCCTCTGCTTGACCGGAGTGACCCTGCATTAACCCCCCGTCTACCATCAGAAGACTGTTATGGAGGAAGCTTCACAAAACCAAAATGATCACTAATAGACTAGAATAAAGGGGAGCACCATGTACCAGCACAGGAACCACCGGTGCGAGGTCCCTGGCTGTAACGTCCAGCATCTATCGAAGAAGTGCTCCTACCACTGTAACAGCAGAAGGGTCTCACCTTCTCCAGGATACCTGGAACCTGAAGACCTAACCTGCCGGACCCAGCACAACTGGAGAACTCAACTCCTGGAAATTAAACAGGAAACTTGTGGCCGGTGCGTCCATCCTCAGATCTACGGCAAGAAAAAGATGCGCCAAATATTTACTGAATAAATATGTTAACACAAAGGGGGAACGTCCACATTCTGTACATTTCTGGTGGTCACATCCGACCATGAGGTCCAATTGTACAATTGGTGCTACCATGAAATAATAAAAAGGTTCTTCACTATAAAGCAATCCAGACAGAAGGGGAAGAGGCTCGGCCAGACCACATATTCACTTCGTATACGATCGGGCTACGACCCTCCCCATTCCATCTGCAGAACAAACGCAATCAAGACAAAATGTGTAAAGCAGCCGAAAGCTTTTGTTTTGGAGAATCTCATGATGGAGGCCGCCATGGGTGTCCAGTCCCAGGTCACAGCTGGACCGAATGTGTTGGTGTGGCAGGACCCAGCGATTGGCTGTCGCAGGTGTCGTGACCACTAGAACTTGCAGTCCAGCTTGGAGTACAAAGCGATGGGCACTGTAACACTACAACGGCTTCTTTTGTTGCCTCCAATGTGGTCAACAAAGAGTTTTTACAAAATTCCCCAAAAACCCTTTAATTGATTGTTTCTCCAGCACAGCAGAGGATGAGAGTTGTGATCCACAACATGGAATGTCTAGCACTAATCGGCACAGGCAAATGAGGCAGCCATGCAATGCACCATAACACAATTAGCATATTGGGGGACAAGCACTTAGGCTGCAATTTTGGAAGCAGCAGACAGGGTGGAGCTGAAGATGCTGGTGTTCAGGGCGTGGGACTCGCTCAGGCTCTCAGAGTGGCCGTGGGTCTTCTGGTGGCGCTTGTAGTTGTCCCAGTGTCCTGTAGTGTAGTGGCATTGGGCACATTGGAACGGTTTCTCCCCTGTGTGTCGCAGCATGTGCCGCTTGAGGTTCATACTCTGGTTGCAGCTATAATTACACAACCCACAGCGGAATGGTTTGTCACCCGAATGAATGCGCCCGTGTCTCTTCAGGTTGGCAAGGTTTCCACAGGCATAGTCACAGAGCGGGCACTTGTAGGGCTTCTCACCAGTGTGCACCCTTTGGTGCCGCTTTAGGTTGTCATAATGAGCTGAGGCGTAAGAACACAATTGGCACTTGTAAGGCTTTTCCCCGCTGTGGGTCTTCATGTGTCGGGACAAGTGGTTGGGGTAGTGGGTCACAAATGAACAGAGAACGCAGGAGAAACCCTTGCCAGGACTCCCAGCTGCTGGGGCAGCGTTACAGCTTGGGCAGAAGTGTCCTCCAGGCGCACTATCATCATCATCTTCCTCCTGGATACAACCTTCACTTAAGACCACCCCACATGAATGACAGGTGCATGGAAAGAGCAGTTCTGGCAGACCATCAGTGCGAGCCGGTGGACAAGGCGTGGCAGAACGACTCAGAAGAGCACAGGTCGGCAAAAAGAGATCAAGGTTACTGGTTGTCACAGGAAGAGACAGAACGGCAACAGAGACATCTGTAAGAAGAGCAAAGGATTAGAGGTGTGGGGTCGGAACTCTTCATGTCTACAGTATACGAGGGGTTTACATGCAGTGATCTATAGTCACATGAGTGTTTCATTATGTTATATAATATTCAGCTAATCTCAGTACAGCAGTAACAGAATCTGGAGGGAACCTGGACCCTGAAGACGCTGGTTCTGTAGCGAAACATGTCGTGAGGGCTTGTAGGCCTGGATCACATGATGCATCTACCATGTGTCAACAAGTATTATAAGCGCAATGGTGCACATTTACTTAGGACCCTCCACAGACCTCCCCAGGGTCTGTGGAGGAGGAAGGAGATAACACAGGGGATGTATCAGGGTCTGCGGAGGAGGAAGGAGATAAAACAGGGATGTATCAAGGTCTGCAGAGGAGGAAGGAGATAAAACAGGGATGTATCAGGGTCTGCGGAGGAGGAAGGAGATAACACAGGGTATGTATCAGGGTCTGCGGAGGAGGAAGGAGATAACACAGGGTATGTATCAGGGTCTGCGGAGGAGGAAGGAGATAAAACAGGGGATGTATCAGGGTCTGCGGAGGAGGAAGGAGATAAAACAGGGGATGTATCAGGGTCTGCGGAGGAGGAAGGAGATAACACCGGGGATGTATCAGGGTCTACGGAGGAGGAGGAAGGAGATAACACTGGGGATGTGTCAGGGTCTGTGGAGGAGGAAGGAGATAAAACAGGGGATGTATCAAGGTCTGCGGAGGAGGAAGGAGATAACACAGGGAATGTATCAGGGTCTGTGGAGGAGGAAGGAGATAAAACAGGGGATGTATCAAGGTCTGCGGAGGAGGAAGGACATAACACTGGGGATGTATCAAGGTCTGCAGAGGAGGAAGGAGATAACACAGGGGATGTATCAAGGTCTGCAGAGGAGGAAGGAGATAACACCGGGGATGTATCAGGGTCTACGGAGGAGGAAGGAGATAACACAGGGATGTATCTGGATCTGCGGAGGAGGAAGGAGATAACACCGGGGATGTATCAGGGTCTGCGGAGAAGGAAGGACATAACACAGGGGATGTATCAGGGACTGCGGAGGAGGAAGGACATAACACAGGGGATGTATCTGGATCTGCGGAGGAGGAAGGAGATAACACAGGGGATGTATCAGGGTCTGCGGAGGAGAAAGGAGATAACACAGGGGATGTATCAGGGTCTGCGGAGGAGGAAGGAGATAACACAGGGGATGTATCAGGTACTGCGGAGGAGGAAGGAGATAACACAGGGGATGTATCAGGGTCTGCGGAGGAGAAAGGAGATAACACTGGGGATGTATCAGGGTCTGCGGAGGAGGAAGGAGATAACACAGATGATGTATCAGGGTCTGCGGAGGAGGAAGGAGATAACACAGGGGATGTATCAAGGTCTGCGGAGGAGGAAGGAGATAACACTGGGGATGTATCAGGGTCTGCGGAGGAGGAAGGAGATAACACAGGGGATGTATCAGGGTCTACGGAGGAGGAAGGAGATAACACAGATGATGTATCGGGATCTGTGGAGGAGGAAGGAGATAACACAGGGGATGTATCAGGGACTCCGGAGGAGGAAGAAGATAACACAGGGAATGTGTCAAGGTCTGCGGAGGAGGGAGGAGGAGATAACACAGGGGATGTATCAGGGTCTGTGGAGGAGGAAGGAGATAACACAGGGGATGTATCAGGGTCTGCGGAGGAGGAAGGAGATAACACAGGGAATGTGTCAGGGTTTGCGGAGTAGGGAGGAGATAACACTGGGGATGTGTCAGGGTTTGCGGAGTAGGGAGGAGATAACACTGGGGATGTATCAGGGTCTACGCAGGAGGAAGGAGATAACACAGGGAATGTATCAGGGTCTGTGGAGGAGAAAGGAGATAACACAGGGATGTATCAGGGTCTGCGGAGGAGGAAGGACATAACACTGGGGATGTATCAGGGTCTGCGGAGGAGAAAGGAGATAACACAGGGATGTATCAGGGTCTGTGGAGGAGGAAGGAGATAACAAGGGGGTTGTATCGGGGTCTGCGGAGGAGGAAGGAGATAACACAGGGGATGTATCAGGGTCTGCGGAGGAGGAAGGAGATAACGCAGGGGATGTATCAGGGTCTGCGGAGGAGGAAGGAGATAACACAGGGATGTATCAGGGTCTGCGGAGGAGGAAGGACATAACACTGGGGATGTATCAGGGTCTGCGGAGGAGAAAGGAGATAACACAGGGATGTATCAGGGTCTGTGGAGGAGGAAGGAGATAACAAGGGGGTTGTATCGGGGTCTGCGGAGGAGGAAGGAGATAACACAGGGGATGTATCAGGGTCTGCGGAGGAGGAAGGAGATAACGCAGGGGATGTATCAGGGTCTGCGGAGGAGGAAGGAGATAACGCAGGGGATGTATCAGGGTCTGCGGAGGAGAAAGGAGATAACACAGGGTATGTATCAGGGTCTGCGGAGGAGGAAGGAGATAACACAGGGATGTATCAGGGTCTGCGGAGGAGGAAGGAGATAACACAGGGTATGTATCAGGGTCTGCGGAGGAGGAAGGAGATAACACTGGGGATGTATCAGGGTCTACGAAGGAGGAAGGAGATAACACTGGGGTTGTATCAGGGTCTACGGAGGAGGAAGGAGATAACACAGGGGATGTATCAGGTACTGTGGAGGAGGAAGGAGATAACACAGGGGATGTATCAGGTACTGTGGAGGAGGAAGGAGATAACACAGCGGATGTATCAGGGTCTGCGGAGGAGGAAGGAGATAACACAGGGATGTATCAGGGTCTGCGGAGGAGGAAGGAGATAACACAGGGATGTATCAGGGTCTGCGGAGGAGGAAGGAGATAACACAGGGGATGTATCAGGGTCTGCGGAGGAGAAAGGAGATAACACAGGGTATGTATCAGGGTTTGCGGAGGAGGAAGGAGATAACACAGGGGATGTATCAGGGTCTGCGGAGGAGGAAGGAGATAACACAGGGATGTATCGGGATCTGTGGAGGAGGAAGGAGATAACACAGATGATGTATCGGGATCTGTGGAGGAGGAAGGAGATAACACAGGGGATGTATCAGGGACTGTGGAGGAGGAAGAAGATAACACAGGGAATGTGTCAAGGTCTGCGGAGGAGGGAGGAGGAGATAACACAGGGGATGTATCAGGGTCTGTGGAGGAGGAAGGAGATAACACAGGGGATGTATCAGGGTCTGTGGAGGAGGAAGGAGATAACACAGGGAATGTGTCAGGGTTTGCGGAGTAGGGAGGAGATAACACTGGGGATGTATCAGGGTCTACGCAGGAGGAAGGAGATAACACAGGGGATGTATCAGGGTCTGCGGAGGAGAAAGGAGATAACACAGGGATGTATCAGGGTCTGCGGAGGAGGAAGGACATAACACTGGGGATGTATCAGGGTCTGCGGAGGAGAAAGGAGATAACACAGGGATGTATCAGGGTCTGTGGAGGAGGAAGGAGATAACAAGGGGGTTGTATCAGGGTCTGTGGAGGAGGAAGGAGATAACACAGGGAATGTGTCAGGGTTTGCGGAGTAGGGAGGAGATAACACTGGGGATGTATCAGGGTCTACGCAGGAGGAAGGAGATAACACAGGGGATGTATCAGGGTCTGCGGAGGAGAAAGGAGATAACACAGGGGATGTATCAGGTACTGTGGAGGAGGAAGGAGATAACACAGGGATGTATCAGGGTCTGCGGAGGAGGAAGGACATAACACTGGGGATGTATCAGGGTCTGCGGAGGAGAAAGGAGATAACACAGGGATGTATCAGGGTCTGTGGAGGAGGAAGGAGATAACACAGGGATGCATCAGGGTCTGCGGAGGAGAAAGGACATCTAAACTCTTAAACATGGGGAGGCCACAATCTCAATACAGCCCAGGGCCCAAGATAGTTTAAGGGCTAATTCACATGTGGTCAGTCTGTAAATGAAGATGGCCCCCATCTACCTCCATATTACATGTCTCTTCTCACCACCTCAATCCCTGGTCTACAATGGGGACTCCCCCCCCTCATTATACTGGTATATAAGCATCTACCTCCATATTACATGTCTTATCACCTCCATCCCTGGTCTACACTGAGGACCTCCCCTCATTATACTGGTATATAAGCATCCACCTCCATATTACATGTCTTATCACCTCCATCCCTGGTCTACACTGAGGACCTCCCCCTCATTATACTTGTATATAAGCATCTACCTCCATATTACATGTCTTATCACCTCCATCCCTGGTCTACACTGAGGACCCCTCCTCATTATACTGGTATATAAGCATCTACCTCCATATTACATGTCTTATCACCTCCATCCCTGGTCTACACTGAGGACCCCTCCTCTCTGTATTACTGCTATCGCCATGGTGTAGGTCACCTCTCATCGGCACCTTGACTACTGGAAGGGAATGTTTCAGGTGTGGCTCATGAATTAAGCATTTTTCTTCATGCAGGAATGGTTGGTGCATGTGGAAACTGACCATTGGGGGCGCTGCTGCTGCCTTTCTCTTCCTCATCACCTTCATCTTCCTCCTGCTTTACACCCTGGTGCTGCCTTTCTAGTCCTCTCCTACGATGCGCCAGAAGGTGGCGTTTAAGGTTGCGGCGCTGGTTGCAGCGGTAAGGGCACAGGTTGCAGATGTATGGTTTCTCCTGGGTATGGACCCGCTGGTGCCGCTTCAGGTTCCCTGGGCTGCTGCAGGAGAAGGTGCAGTGCTCACAGCAGAAGGGCTTCTCTCCTGTGTGCGTTCGTAAATGGCGCTTTAGATTAACCAGCTGTGCAGATGCGTAAAGGCAGTGGGGGCAGCGGAAGGGCTTCTCGCCATTGTGAGTCTTCATGTGGCGCTTCAGGTGGCTGGAGTAATGAGTGGAGAAGGGGCACAGACGGCAAGGGAAGAGCAGCCTATCCTTAGGTGTCTCCGTAACCAGGGATGGATGATTTATCTGGAGAGGTGGCGGATCTTCCTCCACAGAAGATGACGAGGAACAGGGCAAAGACTTGTGTGAGAGGAACACACAGCGGCTACGGGGGTCACACGGTGCACAGGGGGATGGGGTGGACACCATTGCTGCCTCCTCCAGATCACTGTCTTCACTGAGAGCCCGATAACCCGAATACTCATCCTCACTCAAGGAGTAACATGGAATCTCCATCTTGTCACCCACACAATCTGCATAGACAAGACAGGATAGTGCGTTACTAAACATGACACACAACATGTGGACCATCAACTAGAAGACATTTCATCATGAGCAGCCCCTCCACACCTGTAAGACACCAAGACACAGAAAGTGAAAGGTCCTGCAAATCCAGGAGCAGCAGGTGATACCAGCTCCGATCTGTGACATGTTCACAACCACCTGAAACCTGAAATATGACCGATGCCTCCTGTGCATCAGAGGACAACAGAATCCTGGAAATCAGGGACCTTGATTGTACCAGTAATAGGGGACAACGAGGATCTGGAATAACAGTGCACAGGAGCCGCTGCATGGACAGATCGTCAGATTAGGTGGCCCAGTGATCGATCCAGAAATATCAATGATGTCACATGGCAGATCCACAAACCAGCAGAAACCTGTCTCCTGCAGAACGTCAGCTCTTATGGTCAGCAAGGTTCTTCTCTGGTGTAAATAGTTATACAGTTAGGTCCATAAATATTTGGCCAGACACATTTTTCTTGTTTTGCTTCTGTCCATCACCACAAGGATCTCAGACCAAGTTGAAGACTTTCAGCTTTAATTCTGTGGGTTGTACAAAATGATTGCACAAAATTGTGAGGAACTAAAGTTGTTATACACAAAAGTAATGGGAGAAATGAAATAATTGGGTGACTGAGTCCTGAGCTCATGGACATCACCAGACATCGCTGTCTCCCACTTTAGTTGCTGTTTGTTTCTGCCTGAACTTTCGTTTTAAATAAGTTAAATGCAGGATTTGGCTGGATGTGAGCACAGGACGCCTAGGATTCGCTCAGAATTCATCCATCTGCCTCTGTATCACATCATCAACAACCACTAGTGACCAGAGCCCCTGGAAGCCATTACTCCAATTCTGCCGTGCCTGCCCCGGCCATCAAACCTCCTCTGCTGTGCTTGTCCCAACCTCACACCACGTCTGTCCCTGCCCTCACACCAACTCTGCCGTGCTTGACGCCGCCCTCACACCACCTCCGCCGTGCTTGACGCCGCCCTCACACCACCTCCGCCGTGCTTGACGCCGCCCTCACACCACCTCCGCCGTGCTTGACGCCGCCCTCACACCACCTCCGCCGTGCTTGACGCCGCCCTCACACCACCTCCGCCGTGCTTGACGCCGCCCTCACACCACATCCGCCGTGCTTGACCCCGCCCCCACACCACCTCCGCCGTGCTTGACCCCGCCCCCACACCACCTCCGCCGTGCTTGACCCCGCCCTCACACCACCTCCGCCGTGCCTGAACCATCCATCACACCACCTCCACCGTGCTTGACCCCGCCCTCACACCACCTCCGCCTTGCTTGATCCCGCCCTCACACCACCTCCGCCGTGCTTGACCCGCCCTCACACCACCTCCACCGTGCTTGACCCCGCCCTCACACCACCTCCACCGTGCTTGACCCCGCCCTCACACCACCTCCACCGTGCTTGACCCCGCCCTCACACCACCTCCACAGTGCTTGACCCCGCCCTCACACCAGCTTTGCCGTGCCTGAACCATCCATCACACCACCTCCGCCGCGCCTGCCCCAGCCATCACACGACCTTTGTTGTGCCTGCACCCAGCCTCGCACCACCTCCGCCGTGCCTCCACCCAGCCTCCGCCGTGCCAGCACCCACCTTCGCACCACTACCGCCGATCCTGCCCCTGCCATCATACCACCTCCACCGTGCCTGCTCCTGCCATCACAGCAGCTCCGCCGCGTCTGCTCCTGCCATCACACCGCCTCCGCCGCGCCTGCCATCACACCGCCTCCGCCGCGCCTGCCATCACACCGCCTCCGCCGCGCCTGCCATCACACCGCCTCCGCCGCGCCTGCCATCACACCGCCTCCGCCGCGCCTGCCATCACACCGCCTCCGCCGCGCCTGCCATCACACCGCCTCCGCCGCGCCTGCCATCACACCGCCTCCGCCGCGCCTGCCATCACACCACCTCCGCCGCGCTTGCCCAACACACCACCTCCGCCGCGCCTGCCCAACACACCACCTCCGCCGCGCCTGCCCAACACACCACCTCCGCCGCGCCTGCCCAACACACCACCTCCGCCGCGCCTGCCCAACACACCACCTCCGCCGCACCTGCCCCAGCCATCACACCACCTCCGCTGCGCCTGCCATCACACCACCTCCCCCGTGCCTGCTCCTGCCATCACAGCAGCTCCGCCGCGCCTGCCCCAGCCATCACACCACCTCCGCCCCGCCTGCCCCTGCCATCACACCACCTCCGCCCCGCCTGCCCCTGCCATCACACCACCTTCGCCGCGCCTGCCCCAGCCATCACACCACCTCTGCCGCGCCTGCCCAGCCATCACACCACCTCCGCCGCGCCTGCCCCTGCCATCACACCACCTCCGTCGCGCCTGCCCCTGCCATCACATCACCTCCGCCGCGCCTGCCCCTGCCATCACACCATCTCCGCTGTGCTTGCTATGCTTCTAGAATAAAGGGCTGGACTGTGCCTTCACTAGATATTGTTCTTTCCATCATTATGGTATAGGTTGATCTTGGTTTCAACTGTCCAAAGAATGTTCTTCCAGAACGGTGCAGCTTTTTTAAGATGTTTTTAGCCTTTTTCATCTTGAGGTTTGTTTCACCTTGATCAGGGCTGGCTCTAGGATTTAGTATGCCCTTGGGTGAGAGAGTCTCAGTGGGCCCCTTTGCAGTACACTCACGTAGCACTATGATTTAATTATATACAGCCCAGACCCCCTGACCGCTAATGGATTAATTATATGCAGCGCCCCTGCCCCACATGGATTATATGCATTCTTCACCCCAAAATGCATTATATACAGCCTCACCTCTTCCCCCATGCATTATATGCAGCTTCCCTTTCCCCATGCATTATATGCAGCCCAAACTCACCCCCCCCATGCATTATATGCAGCTCCCCTCCTCCACATGGATTATATGCATCCTTCACTAACCCAATTGATATGGAGCCGTACCTTCACCCCCCCCCCCATGCATTATATGCAGCCTCACCTCTTCCCCCATGCATTATATAAGCCCCTCCTCACCCTCATGCATTGTATGCAGCTTCTCTTCCCCAATGCATTATATGCAGCCCCACCTCACCCCCCCCCATGTACTAGCAACTGTGATCATTAAAGTTGAAAAAAAAAAAAAGTAATACTCCCCTTAGTCCTCCGCTTAGCATAAACTCTGCCTTCTTCATCATCCTGTGCAGAGACACTTTGCTGGCGACCTGGCACGCACGGAGATGCACTTTACGGCGCAGGCACAGCCACTGGGTCCCACCACTTGCTGTGGTAAGACAGGTGCTAGTGCCGGCCCTGACCTTTATGGAGAGCTCCTTTGACCAAGATTTCTTCACAGCAAAAACTTTCAAACGTGAGCACCATACCTCAACTCTACACCAGGCCTTTTATATGCTTAAAGGAGAATGACAAAGAATTGCCCAAACCGGCCCATGAAAAGAGTCAATTATCATGGAACTTTTGGTCCCTGTAAAAAAAAAAAAACAGGGCGGCACATGATAAGGAGCAGAAACCCCTAAACCTTTCATCCAACTCTTTATACGGATCCCCTAAAATGAAAGCTGAAAGTCTGGATTTATGTCCATTATATAACTAGCATTCAAATAGGTTTCAGTAAACGGGTTAAAAAAACCCACTAAATTTGTGTCAAAGTTCAAATATTTATAGACGTGATGGTATCTTCTGGTCAGGGAACATCAGCTTTTTCCACAGATTTGCCTTGTTCCACCATGGCTGGCAGTTGTGTCTTGGATCACGGCTGGCATGGTCAGTCTTCGAGAAGCAGAGCAGTTGTGTCTTGGATCACGGCTGGCATGGTCAGTCTTCGAGAAGCAGAGCAGTTGTGTCTTGGATCACGGCTGGCATGGTCAGTCTTCGAGAAGCAGAGCAGTTGTGTCTTGGATCATGGCTGGCATGGTCAGTCTTCGAGAAGCAGAGCAGTTGTGTCTTGGATCATGGCTGGCATGGTCAGTCTTCGAGAAGCAGAGCAGTTGTGTCTTGGATCACGGCTGGCATGGCCAGTCTTCGAGAAGCAGAGCAGTTGTGTCTTGGATCACGGCTGGCATGGTCAGTCTTCGAGAAGCAGAGCAGTTGTGTCTTGGATCACGGCTGGCATGGTCAGTCTTCGAGAAGCAGAGCAGTTGTGTCTTGGATCATGGCTGGCATGGTCAGTCTTCGAGAAGCAGAGCAGTTGTGTCTTGGATCACGGCTGGCATGGCCAGTCTTCGAGAAGCAGAGCAGTTGTGTCTTGGATCACGGCTGGCATGGTCAGTCTTCGAGAAGCAGAGCAGTTGTGTCTTGGATCACGGCTGGCATGGCCAGTCTTCGAGAAGCAGAGCAGTTGTGTCTTGGATCACGGCTGGCATGGTCAGTCTTCGAGAAGCAGAGCAGTTGTGTCTTGGATCACGGCTGGTATGGTCAGTCTTCGAGAAGCAGAGCAGTTGCGTTTTGGATCACGGCTGGCACTGTAGTCTACAAGAAGCAGAGCAGTTGTGTTTTGGATCATGGCTGTCACTGTAGTCTACGAGAAGCAGAGCAGTTGTAACTCCGATCATGGCTGTCACTGTAGTCTACGAGAAGCAGAGCAGTTGTAACTCCGATCATGGCTGTCACTGTAGTCTTCGAGAAGCAGAGCAGTTGTGTCACCGATCACGGCTGGTACGGTTGGTCTACCTGTGGTGGAGCAGTAATGTCTTGCACCATGTGCAGCCCTTTTAATCCTCTCTGTCATTTCATGAAGACAACATGTCTTCCACAATGGACAGAATAGCATATCACTCATAGGTATAAAGTGCTACAAGGAAACCCTTAGATCTGATCGAAACAACAGCTGCACTCACCTTCAGTGTCTTTGGAGAGGGAGAGGAGCCGCTCAGTGCCGTCTAAGAGTTCCAGCTCATCGACAAGTAACAGATCGGACTCCAGGACAAGACTGCTGGGATCCAGAGTCTCCTGACTTCCCCCTGACACAGAGACAGCCCATTACCTCCCAGGTAATATGACATGACATACTTCTCCAAGGGCAATGGTTGTGGCACAAGATGTACAGCAGGGCTCTTACTATGGTCATGCAAGCAGGAGAATGGACTGCTGGGCTGAGCTGTATGTGAGGTACATAGGAGAAAGGTATGAGATGTAGATGAAACTGGGCTGTAAATCAGCAGGACAGGGGATGTAAAGGAAGAGCTATATTAGACTAGAAATTCTAGGATTCAACTAATAAGATGAAATCTTTATTTGTAAATACATTGAAATGAATTAGCACCACTGGGGAATTTTCAATATTGAATGATCGGCTAATTGCAGCATAGAGGTGACGGGACATACAAGGGCACATTTACTAAAAACAGTGCAGTGTGTACTATGTGCCGTTTGCCTGTGTAGTGTTCAGGGGGCGTCAGATTCATGAACCTGGCTCCCTTGGCACTGCGTACAACATAATTCCTGCGCAAGCGGGATCGCGTTGAGAGAATGCACAAGAGGGAAGCATATCCAGACAGAGCATGCAAGCCGAAGGCGCATCGAGAGAGAGCACAAAAGTGGGAGGCAGATCAGGAGAGAGAGAGCGCGCAAGCCGGAGGCGCATAGAGAAAGAGAGCGCGCAAAGAGAAGTCGCAACAAGAGAAAGCGTGCAAGAGGGAGGCGCATTGAGTGAGAGCGTGCAAGCAGGAGAATACCTTAAGTACTCACTCCATGCAGCTCCAATATTTGCCCGATATGATAGACGACGCTGAAAACAGGGGAAGGAGAAACAATATTCGAGTACAGGAATCCCCAAATCGGTGGGGCCCAAGCAGCTGGACACCATCCTCCAACACGTGTTCAATGACACCTTGGAAGTGGCCGCAGACTGCCCCCTGGAGCTAGATCGTGCTCATAGATCTCTGGGTCCCAAACCACCTGACTCAGGCCCACCACCAGCTTAAGGATGCCATAATGCGCAGAGTAAGGGAAAGGGGCTTAGTACCGCTTCAGGGAGGCTTCCTTCTGCTCCTTCCAGATGTATACATGCGTACCCTCCAGAAGCGGAGAGACATCTGTCCACTCTTGGAGCTTCTACAACAGCGCAACATCCCATACACCTGGGGCTTTCCCTTCCACCTCAAAAACTGACAGGCCGGGACACTTCACCTTGTGTGGCATCCTGGAGAGGTCCTGACTGACACTCGAGCATAGGAGCTACTACCTGTAGGGATCCCAGAATGGCAGTCTGTCGCAGTTGCCATGCCCGATATGCAGTGGAGAGAAACACCTTGTCCCCAGAGAGGCCCTCACAGCCGTTACAGGAACAGAGAGCGCCAGAGACCAGCGAGGGCCCCCCAGCCAGGAGATCACCTTAGTTTCCTCTGGATACGGTGACTGTATCTTATGTTGTCCCCTAAAAGGGACTTCTTATCTTCTACCCCTGAGTATACACGACTCTCTATAGCCTGGGGTCTCCTCCAGTAAAGTTAATAGGGAACCCTTGGTTCACCCGCAGAACATGATTGAGCCCCGCTGCCCTAATTGTAGGCTGGCTCATGAGATGCTGGGCACAAAAATTAATCCGGAAGGGCGGTATGTCTTTGTTAAACAGAGTGTAGGGACACCTGATCACCTTAGCTTCACATGGGCTTTATATGCTCAACAGGGGACAAATCTAGGCCTGCCGTAAGGTCCTGTTGGAGCTATGGAGCTTCTCCGGAGGTGTGGTTGTTTTGGGGGGGGGTGACTAATTTTCCTATGGACCCTACCGTTGACCCCGAGACGCCCCTTCCCCCTCACTGAAGAGCTCCCTACGTGACTCACAGCTGGTGGACGTTTGGCGAATACTTAATCCATAGGGTAGAGACTACACCTACTATTCCCCAGCCCATCAATCTTATGGATATAGCCGCATAGACATGGTTTGGGTAAGTCACCATGCACCATCTTGGCAATCGTCAGCATCTATTGCTCTCACTGTATGGTCAGACCATGCACCAATATCCCTCCCCCTGGAGACTACCTGGAATTGGCGCCTCAAAGACAATCTCCTCAAAGACTCCGTTTATAGGGGATTCTATCTCAAAACACGCCATCGCCCTCACTGTTCTTTGGGAAGGCATGAAATGTATGATCCGAGATCCGAGTGCAGAGACCCCCCACATGTGGCCGTTACTTCTCCCGAGTACAGAGACCCCCCACATGTGGCCGTTACTTCTCCCGAGTACAGAGACCCCCCACATGTGGCCGTTACTTCTCCCGA
Source organism: Engystomops pustulosus (assembly GCF_040894005.1). Taxonomy (NCBI): domain Eukaryota; kingdom Metazoa; phylum Chordata; class Amphibia; order Anura; family Leptodactylidae; genus Engystomops; species Engystomops pustulosus. The sequence goes on from NW_027285122.1 coordinate 110,089, forward strand.
GTGCAGAGACCCCCCACATGTGGCCGTTACTTCTCCCGAATGCAGAGACCCCCCACATGTGGCCGTTACTTCTCCCGAGTGCAGAGACCCCCCACATGTGGCCGTTACTTCTCCCGAATGCAGAGACCCCCCACATGTGGCCGTTACTTATCCCGAGTACAGAGACCCCCCACATGTGGCCGTTACTTCTCCCGAGTGCAGAGACCCCCCACATGTGGCCGTTACTTCTCCTGAGTGCAGAGACCCCCCCCCCCACATGTGGCCGTTACTTCTCCCGAGTGCAGAGACCCCCCACATGTGGCCGTTACTTCTCCCGAGTGCAGAGACCCTCCACATGTGGCCGTTACTTCTCCCGAGTACAGAGACCCCCCCACATGTGGCCGTTACTTCTCCCGAGTGCAGAGACCCTCCACATGTGGCCATTACTTCTCCCGAGTACAGAGACCCCCCACATGTGGCCATTACTTCTCCCGAGTGCAGAGACCCCACATGTGGCCGTTACTTCTCCCGAGTACAGAGACCCCCCACATGTGGCCGTTACTTCTCCCGAGTGCAGAGACCCCCCACGTGTGGCCATTACTTCTCCCGAGTGCAGAGACCCCCCACATGTGGCCGTTACTTCTCCCGAGTGCAGAGACCCCCCCCACATGTGGCCGTTACTTCTCCCGAGTACAGAGACCCCCCACATGTGGCCGTTACTTCTCCCGAGTGCAGAGACCCCACATGTGGCCGTTACTTCTCCCGAGTGCAGAGACCCCACATGTGGCCGTTACTTCTCCCGAGTACAGAGCCCCCCCCCCATATGGCCGTTACTTCTCCCGAGTACAGAGACCCCCCACATGTGGCCGTTACTTCTCCCGAGTGCAGAGACCCCCCGACATGTGGCCGTTACTTCTCCCGAGTACAGAGACCCCCCACAAGTGGCCGTTACTTCTCCCGAGTACAGAGACCCCCCACATGTGGCCGTTACTTCTCCCGAGTACAGAGACCCCCCACATGTGGCCGTTACTTCTCCCGAGTGCAGAGACCCCCCACATGTGGCCGTTACTTCTCCCGAGTGCAGAGACCCCCCACATGTGGCCGTTACTTCTCCCGAGTGCAGAGACCCCCCACATGTGGCCGTTACTTCTCCCGAGTGCAGAGACCCCCCACCTGTGGCCGTTACTTCTCCCGAGTACAGAGACCCCCCACATGTGGCCGTTACTTCTCCCGAGTGCAGAGACCCCCCACCTGTGGCCGTTACTTCTCCCGAGTGCAGAGACCCCCCATATGTGGCCGTTACTTCTCCCGAGTGCAGAGACCCCCCACATGTGGCCGTTACTTCTCCCGAGTACAGAGACCCCCCACATGTGGCCGTTACTTCTCCCGAGTGCAGAGACCCTCCACATGTGGCCATTACTTCTCCCGAGTACAGAGACCCCCCACATGTGGCCGTTACTTCTCCCGAGTGCAGAGACCCCACATGTGGCCGTTACTTCTCCCGAGTACAGAGACCCCCCCACATGTGGCCGTTACTTCTCACGAGTGCAGACACCCCCCACATTTGGCCGTTACTTCTCCCCAGTGCAGAGACCCCCCACATGTGGCCGTTACTTCTCCCGAGTGCAGAACCCCCCACATGTGGCCGTTACTTCTCCCGAGTGCAGAGACCCCCCACATGTGGCCGTTACTTCTCCCGAGTGCAGAGACATCCCACATGTGGCCGTTACTTCTCCCGAGTGCAGAAACCCCCCACATGTGGCCGTTACTTCTCCCGAGTGCAGAGACCCCCCCCACATGTGGCCGTTACTTCTCCCGAGTGCAGAGACCCCCCACATGTGGACGTTACTTCTCCCGAGTGCAGAAACCCCCCACATGTGGCCGTTACTTCTCCCGAGTACAGAGATCCCCCACATGTGGCCGTTACTTCTCCCGAGTGCATAGACCCCCCCACATGTGGCCGTTACTTCTCCTGAGTGTAGAGACCCCCACATGTGGCCGTTACTTCTCCCGAGTGCAGAGACCCCCCACATATGGCCGTTACTTCTCCCGAGTGTAGAGACCCCCACATGTGGCCGTTACTTCTCCCGAGTACAGAGACCCTCCACATGTGGCCATTACTTCTCCCGAGTACAGAGACCCCCCACATGTGGCCGTTACTTCCCCCGAGTACAGAGATCCCCCACATGTGGCCGTTACTTCTCCCGAGTGCAGAGACCCCCCACATGTGGCCGTTACTTCTCCCGAGTGCAGAGACCCCCCCCCCCCACATGTGGCCGTTACTTCTCCCAAGTACAGAGACCCCCCCCCACATGTGGCCGTTACTTCTCCCGAGTACAGAGACCCCCCACCTGTCGTGGTTTGGGCGTATGAGCGTGTGATGCCCCGCCTCTAACTGTACTAGATCCCCCCAATCCGTCGCCCTTTTTTGTAGCCATCTGAGTAGCTATTATAAAGTTTATTTGGTTAGGCAAACACTTCAGGATCAGCTTCTCCACCCTGTCATGCCTTAAAAGCCGCAGAGGGGCGGGCCTGCCAGACCCTAAAATATACCACATCACAGCCCAAATACAACTACTACTAGATTGGCACTATCCCGCCTGAACAAAAAAGCTAGAAATTGACCTAGTCCACCCCTCTTTAAGCTCCATACCATGGCTCCTACTGGCCCACAGACCCCCCACACTCACTGTTCTCCTCATACCTCTTCCAAGCTCGGGATACATTAGTCTCTAGGGGAACATTGGCAAGTCTGCAGGGACCCCTCACACCATTATTTAACAACCCAGCCTTTCCCCCAGGGAAAGACACAGATTCCTTGGTTGAGGCTACCAATGACGTTAGGATGGGCCGGATAGTTGTTTCTGCACAGATCCCATCTTGAGACTCGCTAAGGGCCTCAAACCCCAGCATGACTCAGTACTGGATAGAGAACCAGCAATTGGCCTCCTTTGTAGGATCCGACCAGTTTGGCTACTCCCTCACGGAGTACGAGGGCCTCCCGTCCCCACTGGAGCATGCTCTCTCTAGACTGTATAGCATCCTACTGGAAGACTTGTCCCGGGTAATCCAGGGTTCGTGGGAGCATGGGAATCCGACCTGTCCATTACTCTGATGGATGACGATTGGGAATAGTCCCCATGCCCTGCCTTGTAGTGCACAAGAAAAATATTACAAACTGCTGTCCCGCTGGAACATGTGTCCCCTCATGCTCAATGGGATATATCCAGAGTACATACCCGGCTCTGGGGGGGACGGGGGAGTACATACCCGGCCCTGGGGGGGACGGGGGAGTACATACCCGGCTCTGGGGGGGACGGGGGAGTACATACCCGGCTCTGGGGGGGACGGGGGAGTACATACCCGGCTCTGGGGGGGACGGGGGAGTACATACCCGGCCCTGGGGGGGACGGGGAAGTACATACCCGGCTCTGGGGGGGACGGGGGATTACATACCCGGCCCTGGGGGGGACGGGGGATTACATACCCAGCCCTGGGGGGGACGGGGGATTACATACCCAGCCCTGGGGGGGACGGGGGATTACATACCCGGCCCTGGGGGGGACGGGGGAGGACATACCCGGCTCTGGGGGGGGGATGGGGGAGTGTATACACGGCTCTGGGGGGATGGGGGAGTGTATACACAGCTCTGGGGGGATGGGGGAGTGTATACACAGCTCTGGGGGGATGGGGGAGTGTATACACAGCTCTGGGGGGGGATGGGGGAGTGTATACACAGCTCTGGGGGGGGATGGGGGAGTGTATACACAGCTCTGGGGGGATGGGGGAGTGTATACACAGCTCTGGGGGGGATGGGGGAGTGTATACACAGCTCTGGGGGGGGATAGGGGAGTGTATACACGGCTCTGGGGGGGCGGGGGGAGTGTATACACGGCTGTGGGGGGGCGGGGGGAGTGTATACACGGCTCTGGGGGGGGCGGGGGGAGTGTATACACGGCTCTGGGGGGGGCGGGGGGAGTGTATACACGGCTCTGGGGGGGGCGGGGGGAGTGTATACACGGCTCTGGGGGGGGCGGGGGGAGTGTATACACGGCTCTGGGGGGGGCGGGGGGAGTGTATACACGGCTCTGGGGGGGGCGGGGGGAGTGTATACACGGCTCTGGGGGGGGCGGGGGGAGTGTATACACGGCTCTGGGGGGGGCGGGGGGAGTGTATACACGGCTCTGGGGGGGGCGGGGGGAGTGTATACACGGCTCTGGGGGGGGCGGGGGGAGTGTATACACGGCTCTGGGGGGTAGTGGGGAGTGTATACACGGCTCTGGGGGGATGGGGGAGTGTATACACAGCTCTGGGGGGATGGGGGAGTGTATACACAGCTCTGGGGGGGCGGGGGGAGTGTATACACAGCTCTGGGGGGGCGGGGGGAGTGTATACACAGCTCTGGGGGGAGTGGGGAGTGTATACACAGCTCTGGGGGGACGGGGGAGTGTATACACAGCTCTGGGGGGATGGGGGAGTGTATACACAGCTCTGGGGGGTAGTGGGGAGTGTATACACAGCTCTGGGGGGATGGGGGAGTGTATACACAGCTCTGGGGAGGATGGGGGAGTGTATACACGGCTCTGGGGGGGCGGGGGGAGTGTATACACAGCTCTGGGGGGATGGGGGAGTGTATACACGGCTCTGGGGGGGCGGGGGGAGTGTATACACAGCTCTGGGGGGGATGGGGGAGTGTATACACGGCTCTGGGGGGATGGGGGAGTGTATACACAGCTCTGGGGGGATGGGGGAGTGTATACACAGCTCTGGGGGGATGGGGGAGTGTATACACAGCTCTGGGGGGGGACTGGGGAGTGTATACACAGCTCTGGGGGGATGGGGGAGTGTATACACGGCTCTGGGGGGATGGGGGAGTGTATACACAGCTCTGGGGGGGGACTGGGGAGTGTATACACAGCTCTGGGGGGATGGGGGAGTGTATACACGGCTCTGGGGGGATGGGGGAGTGTATACACAGCTCTGGGGGGGGACTGGGGAGTGTATACACAGCTCTGGGGGGATGGGGGAGTGTATACACAGCTCTGGGGGGGCTGAAGTGTATAAATGTATGTATATGGGGTCTCACACACAGACACCCGCTCACATTTCACCGGCTGGGGGTTGGACTGCTTCCTCCGCGGCATAGCTCCTCCCTTCACGGTACTTCCGGTCCCACTATCGGTATTTCCGGTGTGTAGGGCTCCTCAGCTCCGCTCCATCATGTGTTTCCGGCCGGATAGCAGAGCGTACGTCACACTTCCGTCTGCAGAGCGCTCACTTCCGGCGGAGTCGCGGGGAATGCCGGGAGATGTAGTTTCTCTGCAGGCGGCTTCCCGCGTCCTGTCCGGAGCAGCTGCCATAGCAACCGCCAGTGACCTGCAGAGCCGCTGTGATTGGCTGCTTTATCCTGACATCTTTCATTACGTCATAGTGATAGCCACGCCTTATTAACCCCTTATGCCCGGTTTCCTCTCTTCTATCGTTCGTGCACTGATTTTCCTTCTTCCGGATTGTGCTGTGTAATATTCCGGACATGTCACGCGGCGGCACGACGGCCAAAATAACAAGTAACACTCAGGGTCCTCAATACTGGAGTCATAATGTCTGTAGCTGGAAACAAATTCACTAAACCTACGAATAGCGGATATATATATATACAGAGACTGGATTATTGGCAGACATACGACACACGCGCCGCGTCCCGGTGCCTCCCGGTGCCTGTGATATCAGTCCTGGATCCTTGGATGTTGTGATCTTGTCATTGTCCTTCCCCTGGTTTCCCCATAGACCCGGTAGATTACACGTTACCCTGTACTGACATGTTCCTGCGCCGCCTCCATGGTTTACATCACCTCCCAGTATCCGCCGTCTCCTCCCTTATACAATACGCCATTTCATGCTTTTATTGTGTATCTTTGTACAATGTCTTTATAATTGACCACATAAAACTTTGTCATGTGTATATCTGGTATTCGCTTTTCAGTAGGTTTAGGTTATTACACGATGCCCCCCCAGTACCCCCACCCCCACCGCCTGGCGCCGGGGTCCGGGAATGTCAGATACTCCAGCGGCCTTTCACTTTCTCAGCCGGACGGCAGCCGACATTTGCAGCAAAGTGACAGGGGCCGAGGGAGGTCAGGACTCGGCCTAATAAGGGTCTTCTTGCCCGTTTCCAGAAGCTTCTGGGCCTTGGGGGTTGCCCTAGTTGTACACCGGGGGTAAGTGATCTCCTGCAATTTTGCACTTGTTTAATAAACTTGCAAAAAAATTTACATAAAACTAAAATTTCCCCGGGTCATAAGGATTCAGCTCCTTTCCTGTAACTCACATTCTGTCCAATTCCTTCTGATCCTCCTTGAGATGGCTCTACTCCTTCATTGAAGTCCAGTTTTGGCAATTTATCTGATTGACCTTGATTCATAATGGCCACACCTGTGTAGATAAGACCTCACAGCTCACAGTGCAGGTCACAGAACATGAGAATCATGAGGTCTAAGGAACTGCCCAAGGAGCTCCAAGAAAGAATTGTGGCTCAGCCCAGATCTGGCCAAGAATACAAAAGAATTTCAGCAGCACTCAAGGTTCTTAAGAGCACAGTGGCCTCCATAATCCTTACATGTAAGAAGTATGGGGCGACAACAACTCTTCCTCGAGCTGCCCGTCAAAACTAAACTAAGTAATGATGGGAGAAGTGCAATGGTAGTCCTCGTGGCTGAGCCACAGAGATGCAGCAGAGGGAGATGGGAGTCACCTATCACTGCAGCCTCCAGCAGTTGGCGCTTTATGGCAGAGTCTGGAAGCTTCTCCTCAGGGTAAGACACATGAAAGCTGCATACAGTGTGCAGAACACATGGAGGACCCGGACTACGAGGAATAAGATTCTCTGCTCTGATGAGATGGAGATTAGACTTTCTGGAAATAATTCTAAGCGGTGGAGAAAACCTGGCGCCGCTCATCACCTTCCAAATCCAATCCCAGCAGTGACACATTGGGGGCAGCATCATGTTATGGGGGGACATGACCACTAGGGGTAATGGAAGGAAAGATGAATGCGGCCAAATACAGAAAGATCCTGGAGGGGAACCTCTTCCAGATGCTCTGGACCTCAGACTGGACCGAACCTTCCAACAAGACTGACCCAAAGCACAAACTACAATAACACAGCAGAGGCTTCAGAACATCTGCGACCTTTCCTGACCCAGAACCTAAACCCAATGCAGCATCTCTGAACATTCCTGCATCTTCCCAGGTCGACTCGCGGCTGCACCAGCGCCAAAGCTTCTTCCCCTGAGGGTGCAGGCACACGTTGCAGGCACAGTTAGTTTTGAGGGGGTTTTTAGGTGCAATTTCTTATTTTAGCAAGTGAAAAATAATAACCGGACAGGTGAGAGGCGCTTGCCGGACAGGTGAGAGGCGCTTGCCGGACAGGTGAGAGGCGCTTGCCGGACAGGTGAGAGGCGCTTGCCGGACAGGTGAGAGGCGCTTGCCGGACAGGTGAGAGGCGCTTGCCGGACAGGTGAGAGGCGCTTGCCGGACAGGTGAGAGGCGCTTGCCGGACAGGTGAGAGGCGCTTGCCGGACAGGTGAGAGGCGCTTGCCGGACAGGTGAGAGGCGCTTGCCGGACAGGTGAGAGGCGCTTGCCGGACAGGTGAGAGGCGCTTGCCGGACAGGTTGTTTCTTCCGTTCATGTCTTTCATCTGTGAAACAAAACTGCACCTAAAATCCCCTCAAACGAAATGTAACAGCAATGTGTGACCGCGACCTGAGCCAAGGGGCCAAGTGCTCATCCCCGGGGGCCAGACCAGGTTTTCTTACATCATCAGGATTAATAAATTATATTTCTGTCAGGATGGGGGTAGAGGGTCCAATAATTAGGGGCGGGGGGTGAAGAGGGGTGTTAGCTATTTATGATCTTACTAATTGGCTACAATGAAACAAAGTGAAAAATGTTACTGGAGTCCGAATACTTTGCATCTCCCCCGGTATCACTGTCAGACACACATTCTGGATATGATCCTAAACTTGTGAACAAGGTCCAATACTGTGCACAGATCCAGAGCCATGAGGCTTCTTACGCTGGAGGAGACTCCCAAGGTCCGATTTTAGGTTGCAGCCCCTGAAGTGTAAAGGTTATGAAAGGTTGTAAACACACAGGTCTCATTAACCATTTAATAACTGCTACAGTGGTCCCGGGCTCCCCATGATGAGGTGGACAGTATCTAGTGCAATGCTCCCGTGCTCCTCCACCAGTGAGCCAGGCCACACACTCATTTATAAAAAGCCTTGTTAAAATTCGTCCACAGGTTCCAGGGGCCAAAAGGGAACAGGGGTCATGGAATGATTACAAAATTATACACAAGTGATCGCTCGCTCCCGCACCGGCCGCCGGATACAACAGGTTTGTACATCGGTCATCAATTAAAAAAAAAAAAAATTGACAATACTTGTAAAAGTCTGAAGACCTGCAGGGTCAAAGTCCAACATGAGCGGCTCCAGCACTAATCCGTCTTTGCCTTCTTGCTGCAGTCGCTGCAGTTCTCCGTCACATCCAGTTTCCGCTTATTGGCCTCAGCGCTGCTGTGCTGCGACGGATGAAAGCGAACGATGATGCAGGTCATGTTGTCACATCCCGTCCCGTCCCCAGACGTGTCCGGAGCCAAGCACTGGTCCAGGAGCTGCCAGGAATCAACAGTGAGTGATCTACACAGAACCACAGCCCAAACGGTACCAACTGGGGACGACCCCTCCACTGCTCAGGGCACAGGGCCACCAGAGCCCAACCTCTACCCAATCCAGCCAAGCCCACCTACAGGAGGGCCACAGAGACCACCCCCACCTACAGGAGGGCCACAGAGACCACCCCCACAGCGTGTAAAACACAGCCCAACCTCTACCCCAAACCATTCATCCTGCCAAGCCCACCTACAGAGAGGAACACAGAGACCACCCCCACAGCCCAACCTCTACCCAATCCAGCCAAGCCCACCTACAGAGGAGGGCCACAGGGACCACCCCCACCTACAGAGGAGGGCCACCCCCACCTACAGAGGAGGGCCACAGGGACCACCCCCACCTACAGAGGAGGGCCACAGGGACCACCCCCACCTACAGAGGAGGGCCACCCCCACCTACAGAGGAGGGCCACCGGGACCACCCCCACCTACAGAGGAGGGCCACCGGGACCACCCCCACCTACAGAGGAGGGCCACAGGGACCACCCCCACCTACAGAGGAGGGCCACAGGGACCACCCCCACCTACAGAGGAGGGCCACAGGGACCACCCCCACCTACAGAGGAGGGCCACAGGGACCACCCCCACCTACAGAGGAGGGCCACAGGGACCACCCCCACCTACAGAGGAGGGCCACAGGGACCACCCCCACCTACAGAGGAGGGCCACAGGGACCACCCCCACCTACAGAGGAGGGCCACAGGGACCACCCCCACCTACAGAGGAGGGCCACAGGGACCACCCCCACCTACAGAGGAGGGCCACAGGGACCACCCCCACCTACAGAGGAGGGCCACAGGGACCACCCCCACCTACAGAGGAGGGCCACAGGGACCACCCCCACAGCGTGTAACCCACAGCCCAACCTCTACCCCAAAACATTCATCCAGCCAAGCCCACCTACAAAGGGCCACAGAGACCACCCCCGCATATTTAAACCTCCACCCCCACAGATCCATCCATCAGCCCCACAACACATCCCCTGAGCACAAGTATGTCCTCACCTCCTCCACTATAGAAGAGAGACTGACAGGTTCCCCGCTGTCATCCGGCTGATTGATCCTCTCTTGGATGAAGTCCACAACTTCCTGGCTACTCATAACATTCCTGAAATAAGGACAACACATTAGTTGGGGTTAAGGTCTGCCAGAACAAGTCCCACAGTCTCTGCACCTACCAGATGCCATCACAGGCGATGACCATGAACTCGTGCTCTTCATTCAGGGTCAGCACCTTGATGTCTGGCAGAGCGGAGATCATCTGCTCCTCTGGGGGAAGGTTCCGGTTCCTCTTGTAGAAATGATCGCCTAGAAGAGACCAGAGTCCATATTACTGCTGGCGAAGGCGAATCCCACCACAGGCTGCTGTGCAATGATCCTACCGATCGCCCGGGACAGGTTCAGGCCGCCATTCACTCTGCCATCCATGGTGACCTTGCCGCCTGCGTTCTTGATCCTCGCCAGCTCCAGCTCATCCTCCGGTTTGTGGTCGTAGGACATGTCCACAGCTTTACCTCCCTCTGATAACACGCATCGGGAATCACCAGCATTGGCCACAATCAGCTGCTTCCCTCTGATGAGCGCAACAACAGCCGTGGTGCCGCTGTCAGATCCAGGCTGTGGAGAGAGGGCAAGTAGCACGTGTGACCACCATGTGAGCCAGACCCAACTGCTCCACCAGCCCCTGGTCCCTGCACACTGAGCTGCCCCTTTAAGAGCTATGGTGATGACAGCTTATTGTCTACACAGGTCAGCAGGGATGGGCAGCCTGCGGTGGAGGCTCCAGGTCAGCTCTGGCACACAAGACCGAACCTAGAGGCTACTGAGTGCACTACATCCATCACCAAAAAAAAATGAGACTGACCTCCTCCTTCCCGTCCATGCCAGGCATCATCTCTTCATCTTCCTCCTCCTCTTCCTCCTCTGCTTCATCGCTGTCCTCTTCATCCTCATTCTCTGCGTCCTCGCTGCTGTACTCCTCCTCGCTGCATTCCTGAAGGACAAGGTAGGTAAGAGCAAAGGACTAGGGGGCGCACAACGCAGGAAGAGGGTGGGCTGAATAAGGGTGGCCTCCCCCTCACCAGTCACATTTCCTGGTGACGGGATGACCTGCCCAGGAAGAGCCCCACCCATGAGGAACACATATGCAGCAGACATGGCGATAACTCACCTCGCTGTCATCCTCCTCATCTTCAGGCTCAGACTCTTCACTGTCCTCAAAGAACTTGGACTTGTCTGTGGCCGGCTGCTGTGTGGGGCAGGATGAGCAGGACGGGCCGGCCTCTCCAGTGGAGGAGGACACTGCTGCACTGGAGGAAGAGCTTCCTGAACCTCCCTCATCTGAGGAGGCCGCCGCTGCAGGTTCTTTCTGGCCGTTCTTACACTGGGTGTCCGGCTCCAGCTCCCCGTTCACATTGGACGCCTTGTCCGCGGTGTGAGAGCAGGACTTGCTGCGGAGGCCCTTCCCACAGTTCTGGCCATAGCGTGTGAGCAGCTCCTCAATGGTCATGGTGGCCTCTTCATGCAGCAGCACCGCCTCCTCATTATCCACTGCAATACAGGACAGAATGTCAGGAGAATCCCCCATCATGAGACCTACAAGCCACCGGACTATACTGGAGATGAGCCACACTACTCACCATCATCCTCGTCAGCCACTTTATTCTTGTCCTCGTGGTCACCGATCGGCCGTCCGGCCATCTGTGACAGCTCCTTTATGATATGCTCCTGCGTCAGCTTCTCATCAATGGCCAGGAAGGCGTCCTCCAGGGCCTGTGGGAACGGGACACAGTGATACATTGCTGCCATCTACATAACCCAATGGAGGCGGCACGGAGGGGGCCCCAGGGTGTGACCTCAACAGCAGCAGGGAGGGGGCCCCAGGGCAATTCCATCAACATAGGGAGGGGCTAACCTTTGAGATCCACTTCCTGGCTATGATAATTGTCAGTTCAGCAGTAATGACACAGAGCACCCTGGGGTCACGGCAGGCAACGGGACAGAGGCTACGAAGGTCCCTGCACAAAACCGGTGGAGACAGATGTACCTTAGGCCTCACTGAGCACAACACAAGAAAAAAATTACCCAGACCACACGACTGAAAACATCCTGGGGCCTAAGAGCGTCTGAATGGACAGGTGTCTAGGCAGTGCCCAAATGCTAAGCCTCCTGGCACACAGCACAGAAGCCCAGGAGGAGCGGTGTATGCCGTGCCTTGTACTGCCCCCCCTGGCACACAGCACAGGAGCCCAGGAGGAGCGGTGTATGCCATGCCTTGTACGGCTAGCCCTGGCACACAGCACAGGAGCCCAGGAGGAGGGGTGTATGCCGTGCCTTGTACCGCTCCCCTTGGCACACAGCACAGGAGCCCAGGAGGAGGGGTGTATGCCGTGCCTTGTACCGCTCCCCCTGGCACACAGCACAGGAGCCCAGGAGGAGGGGTGTATGCCGTGCCTTGTACTGCTCCCCCTGGCACACAGCACAGGAGCCCAGGAGGAGCGGTGTATGCCGTGCCTTGTACTGCTCCCCCTGGCACACAGCACAGGAGCCCAGGAGGAGGGGTGTATGCCGTGCCTTGTACTGCTCCCCCTGGCACACAGCAGAGGAGCCCAGGAGGAGCGGTGTATGCCGTGCCTTGTACTGCTCCCCCTGGCACACAGCACAGGAGCCCAGGAGGAGCGGTGTATGCCATGCCTTGTACCGCTCCCCCTGGCACACAGCACAGGAGCCCAGGAGGAGGGGTGTATGCCATGCCTTGTACGGCTAGCCCTGGCACACAGCACAGGAGCCCAGGAGGAGGGGTGTATGCCGTGCCTTGTACGGCTAGCCCTGGCACACAGCAGAGGAGCCCAGGAGGAGCGGTGTATGCCATGCCTTGTACGGCTAGCCCTGGCACACAGCACAGGAGCCCAGGAGGAGCGGTGTATGCCGTGCCTTGTACTGCTCCCCCTGGCACACAGCACAGGAGCCCAGGAGGAGGGGTGTATGCCGTGCCTTGTACTGCTCCCCCTGGCACACAGCACAGGAGCCCAGGAGGAGGGGTGTATCCCGTGCCTTGTACTGCTCCCCCTGGCACACAGCACAGGAGGAGGGGTGTATGCCGTGCCTTGTACTGCTCCACCTGGCACACAGCACAGGAGCCCAGGAGGAGGGGTGTATGCCGTGCCTTGTACTGCTCCCCCGGGCACACAGCACAGGAGCCCAGGAGGAGGGGTGTATAAAGTGCCTTGTACTGCTCCCCCGGGCACACAGCACAGGAGCCCAGGAGGAGGGGTGTATGCCGTGCCTTGTACCGCTCCCCCTGGCACACAGCACAGGAGCCCAGGAGGAGGGGTGTATGCCGTGCCTTGTACCGCTCCCCCTGGCACACAGCACAGGAGCCAAGGAGGAGGGGTGTATGCCGTGCCTTGTACCGCTCCCCCTGGCACACAGCACAGGAGCCCAGGAGGAGGGGTGTATGCAGTGCCTTGTACCGCTCCCCCTGGCACACAGCACAGGAGCCCAGGAGGAGGGGTGTATTATGCCGTGCCTTGTACTGCTCCCCCTGGCACACAGCACAGGAGCCCAGGAGGAGGGGTGTATCCCGTGCCTTGTACTGCTCCCCCTGGCACACAGCACAGGAGCCCAGGAGGAGCGGTGTATCCCGTGCCTTGTACTGCTCCCCCTGGCACACAGCCCAGGAGGAGGGGTGTATGCCGTGCCTTGTACTGCTCCCCCTGGCACACAGCACAGGAGCCCAGGAGAAGGGGTGTATGCCGTGCCTTGTACTGCTCCCCCTGGCACACAGCACAGGAGCCCAGGAGGAGGGGTGTATCCCGTGCCTTGTACTGCTCCCCCTGGCACACAGCACAGGAGCCCAGGAGGAGGGGTGTATGCCGTGCCTTGTTCTGCTCCCCCTGGCACACAGCACAGGAGCCCAGGAGGAGGGGTGTATGCCATGCCTTGTACCGCTCCCCCTGGCACACAGCACAGGAGCCCAGGAGGAGGGGTGTATGCAGTGCCTTGTACCGCTCCCCCTGGCACACAGCACAGGAGCCCAGGAGGAGGGGTGTATGCCGTGCCTTGTACGGCTAGCCCTGGCACACAGCACAGGAGCCCAGGAGGAGGGGTGTATCCCGTGCCTTGTACCTCTCCCCCTGGCACACAGCACAGGAGCCCAGGAGGAGGGGTGTATGCCGTGCCTTGTACCGCTCCCCCTGGCACACAGCACAGGAGCCCAGGAGGAGGGGTGTATGCCGTGCCTTGTACGGCTAGCCCTGGCACACAGCACGGGAGCCCAGGAGGAGGAGTGTATACCGTGCCTTGTACGGCTAGCCCTGGCACACAGCACAGGAGCACAGGAGGAGGGGTGTATGCCGTGCCTTGTTCTGCTCCCCCTGGCACACAGCACAGGAGGAGGGGTGTATGCCGTGCCTTGTACCGCTCCCCCTGGCACACAGCACAGGAGCCCAGGAGGAGGGGTGTATCCCGTGCCTTGTACTGCTCCCCCTGGCACACAGCACAGGAGCCCAGGAGGAGGGGTGTATGCCGTGCCTTGTACTGCTCCCCCTGGCACACAGCACAGGAGCCCAGGAGGAGGGGTGTATGCCGTGCCTTGTACCGCTCCCCCTGGCACACAGCACAGGAGCCCAGGAGGAGGGGTGTATGCCGTGCCTTGTACTGCTCCCCCTGGCACACAGCACAGGAGCCCAGGAGGAGGGGTGTATCCCGTGCCTTGTACTGCTCCCCCTGGCACACAGCACAGGAGCCCAGGAGGAGGGGTGTATGCCGTGCCTTGTACCGCTCCCCCTGGCACACAGCACAGGAGCCCAGGAGGAGGGGTGTATCCCGTGACTTGTACGGCTAGCCCTGGCACACAGCCCAGGAGGAGGGGTGTATGCCGTGCCTTGTACCGCTCCCCCTGGCACACAGCACAGGAGCCCAGGAGGAGGGGTGTATGCAGTGCCTTGTACTGCTCCCCCTGGCACACAGCACAGGAGCCCAGGAGGAGGGGTGTATCCCGTGCCTTGTACCGCTCCCCCTGGCACACAGCACAGGAGCCCAGGAGGAGGGGTGTATGCCGTGCCTTGTACCGCTCCCCCTGGCACACAGCACAGGAGCCCAGGAGGAGGGGTGTATGCCGTGCCTTGTACCGCTCCCCCTGGCACACAGCACAGGAGCCCAGGAGGAGCGGTGTATGCCGTGCCTTGTACCGCTCCCCCTGGCACACAGCACAGGAGCCCAGGAGGAGGGGTGTATGCAGTGCCTTGTACTGCTCCCCCTGGCACACAGCACAGGAGCCCAGGAGGAGGGGTGTATGCCGTGCCTTGTACTGCTCCCCCTGGCACACAGCACAGGAGCCCAGGAGGAGGAGTGTATCCCGTGCCTTGTACTGCTCCCCCTGGCACACAGCACAGGAGCCCAGGAGGAGGGGTGTATCCCGTGCCTTGTTCTGCTCCCCCTGGCACACAGCACAGGAGCCCAGGAGGAGGGGTGTATCCCGTGCCTTGTACTGCTCCCCCTGGCACACAGCACAGGAGCCCAGGAGGAGGGGTGTATCCCGTGCCTTGTACTGCTCCCCCTGGCACACAGCACAGGAGCCCAGGAGGAGGGGTGTATCCCGTGCCTTGTACTGCCCCCCCTGGCACACAGCACAGGAGCCCAGGAGGAGGGGTATATCCCGTGCCTTGTTCTGCTCCCCCTGGCACACAGCACAGGAGGAGGGGTGTATGCCGTGCCTTGTACTGCTCCCCCTGGCACACAGCACGGGAGCCCAGGAGGAGGGGTGTATGCCGTGCCTTGTACTGCTCCACCTGGCACACAGCACGGGAGCCCAGGAGGAGGGGTGTATGCCGTGCCTTGTACTGCTCCCCCTGGCACACAGCACAGGAGCCCAGGAGGAGGGGTGTATGCCGTGCCTTGTACTGCTCCCCCTGGCACACAGCACAGGAGCCCAGGAGGAGCGGTGTATGCCGTGCCTTGTACTGCTCCCCCTGGCACACAGCACAGGAGCCCAGGAGGAGGGGTGTATCCCGTGCCTTGTACTGCTCCCCCTGGCACACAGCACAGGAGCCCAGGAGGAGGGGTGTATCCCGTGCCTTGTACGGCTAGCCCTGGCACACAGCACAGGAGCCCAGGAGGAGGGGTGTATGCCGTGCCTTGTACTGCTCCCCCTGGCACACAGCACAGGAGCCCAGGAGGAGCGGTGTATGCTGTGCCTTGTACGGCTAGCCCTGGCACACAGCACAGGAGCCCAGGAGGAGGGGTGTATGCCGTGCCTTGTACCGCTCCCCCTGGCACACAGCACAGGAGCCCAGGAGGAGCGGTGTATGCCGTGCCTTGTACTGCTCCCCCTGGCACACAGCACAGGAGCCCAGGAGGAGGGGTGTATGCCGTGCCTTGTACCGCTCCCCCTGGCACACAGCACAGGAGCCCAGGAGGAGCGGTGTATGCCGTGCCTTGTACTGCTCCCCCTGGCACACAGCACAGGAGCCCAGGAGGAGGGGTGTATGCCGTGCCTTGTACCGCTCCCCCTGGCACACAGCACAGGAGCCCAGGAGGAGCGGTGTATGCCGTGCCTTGTACCGCTCCCCCTGGCACACAGCACAGGAGCCCAGGAGGAGGGGTGTATGCCGTGCCTTGTACTGCTCCCCCTGGCACACAGCACAGGAGCCCAGGAGGAGGGGTGTATGCCGTGCCTTGTACCGCTCCCCCGGGCACACAGCACAGGAGCCAAGGAGGAGGGGTGTATGCCGTGCCTTGTACCGCTCCCCCTGGCACACAGCACAGGAGCCCAGGAGGAGGGGTGTATGCCGTGCCTTGTACTGCTCCCCCTGGCACACAGCACAGGAGCCCAGGAGGAGCGGTGTATGCCGTGCCTTGTACTGCGGGGTGTATAAAGTGCCTTGGCAGCAGGTTTGCCTGTCTCACCTTCTGCAGCTTGCCCTCCCTGTACGCCTTCTGCTCTTTTATAATCTCCGGGAGATACTTGGAGCAGTACAACGCCACTTCTTCACCTGAAACACAAGGAGATATGCAAGTAAGCACCAGCGGTCCAGACACAAGAGAACAGCAACAGGGGCAGCACTGGCCGGAGCCCCTACACTGGGGAAACCAGCGTCACATGGTCATACATCCACAGGGGCATCACCAGAGGAGCACTGACATTTACCTACCTCCCCTCACTGAAAACAACTCAGCCCCCTCCCCCTGACTACAGACAGCTCCTTGTAGTCACCCGCCTCAAAGAAATGTGCAAGAGGACCCTACATTGCGCTGTCACTCACCCCCGTGACCGTCGTACACAGAGAACATGGCCGTCTCACTGTCCAGCTCCGGGATACAGTTGTGGGCATCCTAAAAAATAGAATATACAATTACTAGTATCAGTATAACCAATGCGGGGCGCAGGAAGACACCGCAGGACATAAGCATAGGGCAGGTTACATGTTGCTCTCCCTCCTCCTCCCCCGTGTGTCGGGTCGGGTATTCACCTCCATGGACACCCTCCAGCCCTGCATGGCGGAGTAGCCGTAGCTGAGGCTCCCGCTGCCGCCCCCGCCGGAGCTCTTGCTGGTGTTGGGCTGGGACAGGTAGGCTCCCATCTCCGGACACGTGCGGCCTCTCTGCGGCTCCGGAGAATACAGCGGAGCGGAAGCGGAAGTGGCGGCGGAGACAAGAGAAGCCGGAGCGTCATGTGACCGGAAGTGAAGAGGTGGCCGCCATATTGGCTGTGGGTAAGAGTATAGAGCGGGAATCCCTGTACCCGAGCCATCCCGGGACCTGCCGCGGCCTCTCACCACAGGGCTGCCCCTACATGACTCTCTGAGGGCGGCCTCAATCCCGGGACAGGCCCGGTCACCCGAAACATCCCTGTCACCCAAAGCAAGATGGCGGAAACAGGCACAAAGGGAGGTCACGTGACATCACCGTCACTTCCCTGGAAACGTCGCCCCTAGAGACCGCGTTCTGTCATCTCATAGAGGAGCACAAAGGCGACAAATGAGCCCAGAGGCCTAAGTGTACGGAATATAAGAGCCTGTCCCTATATTATACTGTAACATCCCATAATATACTGACTGTAATATCCCTATAATATACTGACTGTAACATTCCATAATATACTGACTGTAATATCCCTATAATATACTGACTGTAATATCCCTATAATATACTGACTGTAACATTCCATAATACCCCCTATAATATACTGACTGTAACATTCCGTAATACCCCCTATAATATACTGACTGTAACATTCCATAATACCCCCTATAATATACTGACTGTAACATTCCGTAATATACTGACTGTAATATCCCTATAATATACTGACTGTAACATTCCGTAATACCCCCTATATTTAATATACTGACTGTAACATCCCATAATATCACCTATAATATACTGACCTCACATCAAAATTTTACTTTTCCCGCAATTCCAAACAGCCAATTAAGTGTCACTTTAAAATAGCATTGAGAGCAGCATCTCTTAAGTTGCCTGGGACTGCAGAAAGGTTTGATGGATTTGGTGAACTCTGTCCTGGGCTAATGGTCTGAGTGCCCACAGAAATGGTTCCGAGTGCCACTTCTGGCACCCGTGCCATAGGTTCGCCACTACTGCCCTATAATATACTGACTGTAACATCCATAATACTCCCTATAGCAGTGATGGCGAACCTTTTAAAGACTGAGTGCCCAAACTACAACCGAAATCCACTTATTTACCCTGAAGTGCCAACATGAAATTTTGAGCAGTAACTTATTTCTACCTGCTACCTTGTATTGGCGGTCTGAGGCCACTAGTTAAAAGAAGGAGGGCAATTTCAGATTATCATTGTAGCTTAATCAGGGTCTCTCTGTAAAGGAACTATGGTCGGGTCCAGCAGGATGACCTCCAAATAATGCAGTTCTGTCAAAACCTCACTTTTCCCACAGTTCCAAACAACCACGAAGTGTTGGATAGCACTGAGAGCAGTATCCCTTAATTTGCCTGGGACTGCAGGAAGATCCAGTATCCTGGGATGATGGCCTGAGTGCCCATAGAAAGAGCTCTGAGTGCCACCTCTGGCACCCGTGCCATAGGTTCGCCACCACTGCCCTATAATATACTGACTGTAACATTCCATAATACCTCTATAATATACCTACTGTAACATCCCATAATACCCCCTATAATATACTGACTGTAACATTCCATAATACCTCTATAATATACTGACTGTAACATTCCATAATACCTCTATAATATACTTGTCAGGACCGGTGCTGGCGGACCCACTGAACCACCATGGACGTAAGCCCACACCTGGCACTGGAGTCTAAGTGGCTCCCGGTTTTCACCAGAGCCCACCGCAAAGTGGGTTGGTCTTGCTGTGTGGTACCACCAGGTCGTTACACAGACGCAACTTTGGTCGTGGTGATGGTCAAGGTGAGGTGCAGAGTCATAGAGCAGAAACGTGGTCGGGGACAGGCAGGAGGTCAGGATAGGCAGCACAGGATCCAGGTCAACAACAAAGCAGAAGGTCGGGGCTGGCAGCAGAAGAGCGAACGGAACCGGGGTCACAGCGGACATTCACAATATAAGCTTAGGGAGTAAGGAGCGAACCTTCTCTAGGGCTCGAGGCACAAAGATCCAGCCGGGCAGGAAGAGGCAATGGAGAAAGCTAGAGAACAACTCGGTCCAAGATTTTGTCTTCGGGTTCCTAGGATCTTTCTTCTGCCCAAACCCCTTCCAGTCAATAAGGCAGAACTGCTTGCCCCTAACCATCTTCATATCCAGGGCTTCATTTACCTCAAAGACATTGGTGGATTCAGGAGCAGGAGGTGCGGTTCAGGATGACATGGAAGGGTGAGACATGGAAGGAGTTCGGGATGCGCATGGTGGGAGGAAGACAAAGCTTCCTGGACCCAGGAAACGAGGAACAAGTTTGTAGCTGTGAATCTTCAACCGGATAAATCTAGAAGATAGCTACACTATCACTGGGGAGAAGACTGGAGCAGCCCTGCCTTTCTTGTCAGAAAGGACGGACGCCTGCCCGAAGTAGAGATTGCTGTGCTGTAGATAGCAGCCCAGAGGCCCGCTAGACTGCAGATGATAAGTCAAGGAGAAGTCCAACTTAATTTGCAGTTGGCTGCACAATGAATGCCAGAACTTGGAAACAAACCGAATTTGAAGCAGGAGAAGAGGGACCAACGAGACTGTCAAGGATTGCGATGCTGCGCAGTCTGGAGATATAGGCGATTCTTGTGATTTGTGTAGATACAGAACGGATGATGAGCTCCTTTGAAAAGATAACGCCATTCTTCCAAGGCTAGCTTTATGGCTAGAAGCTCCCGATCACCTATGGAATAATTCCTCTCTGCGGCTGACAAGTTCTTAGAGAAGAAGCCACAGGTGATTGTTCGACCTTTGGGCCCTTTCTCGGTGAGAACAGCTCCAGCACCAACTGATGAGGTATCAACTTCTAGCAGGACAGTCTTTCAGTATCAGGCCTGGTGAGAACGGAAGCAGAGGCAAAGGGAGACTTCAGCTTGCAGAAAGCTTCATCCGCTAGAGGCCAGAGTTTTGGATCAGCATTTTCCAAAGCCAGCGCCACAATGGGAGACACGAGAGAGTAAAAATGCGGTATGAACTAGCACAAAATCCTACTGGGCGAGGCCAGTGTACCATATTTTTCAGACTGTAAGGGGCACCGGATCATAAGGTGCACCTTCAATAAATACCTGCTAAAATGTTTAGGTTCATATATTAGGTGCACCTGATTATACGGTGCACCTGATTACAAGAATGAATGATCAGTAGGTGGCAGACCTGTGCACAGTACAAGGCAGCTGTTGTCTGTAAGTGCGGTTCATATATAAGGCGCACTGGATTATAAGGCGCACCTTTGAGTTCTGATTAAATCAAAGGATTTTTGGTGCGCCTTATAGGCTGAAAAATAAGGAAGCAGAGGCAAAGGCAGACTTCAGCTTGCAGAAAGATTCATCCGCCCGAGGCCAGAGTTTTGGATCAGCATTTTCCTAAGCCAGCGCCACAATGAGAGACACGAGAGAGGGAAAATGCGGTATGAACTGCCAGTAGTAGTTACCGAAGCCCAGGAATCTCTGGATAGCACAAAATCCTACTGGGCGAGGCCAGTGTACCGTATTTTTCAGACTGGTTCATATATAGGGCGCACCTTTGATTTCTGAGAGAATCAAAGGATTTTTTGTGCGCCTTATAGTCCAATAAATACGGTAGTACCACAGACAACTTGGCAGGATCCATCTGTAGTCCCTTATCAGAGATAATGTATCCGAAAAAAAGGAAGATTTTTTTTGGTGAAATAGGCACTTCTCGAGCTTGCCATATAGGCGATGGGCCCTTAGGCGCCTGAGAACTCTCTGTACATGGGCCCGATGGGACTCTAGGTCTACGGAGAGCACCAGGATATCGTCTGGATAGACCCCACACAAGTGTAAAGTAAGTGTCTGAAAATGTCATTGACAAACTCCTGGAACACTGCTGGTTCATTACAGAGTCCAAAGGGCGTAACAATGTACTCAAAGCGCCCATCTTGTGTATTGAAGGCGTCTCCATGCATCGCCTTCACGAATTCAGATGAGATTATAGGTAATTAGAGGTAGTGGTTCTTCACTGTAACTTTATTAAGACCGCGGTAGTCAATGCATGGATGGAGAGAGCCACCCTTCTTAGCCACGAAGAAGAATCTGGCACCGTCAGGGGAGGAGGACTTGTGTATAAACCCCTTCTGTAGATTCCCGTTCACATAGGCCAACATAGCCGCAGTTTCCGGTACCAATAGTGGATACACCTGACCCCGTGGCGGACACGTGCCCGGCATCAAGTCTATAGGGCTGGTGATGAGGCAGAGTCTCTGCTTGCTTCTCTGAGAAGACGTCTGTAAAGTCCATGTATGAAGCAGGGAGACCCACCAGCGGCTTGGTGGATACAGGATGTTGTGCCATCAAACAGGAAGGCGTGGAGAGACTCAGTCTAGGTTCTGCAGAAGCTAGATAAACCAGTGTAGCAGGAGGTGCAGCAGGAACTTGATGCTGCTGCTGAGTACCCAACAATTGCTGCAACATGGCGGTGACCTGTCCGTGTTGCTGGCCCTGCACGGCAATCTGCTGGGCCACAATGGTGGTAAGATGACGTAAGCCAACACCTGGGAGTGGAGTTTAAGTGGCACCCATTTTTCACCGAAGCCCGCCGCAAAGCAGTTTGGTCTTGGTGCGGTGGGATACCACCAGGTCGCTCCACAGGCACGGCTTTGCTCGCAGTGGTGGACAAGGTGTAGTACAGAGTCGTAGAGCAGAATCGAGGTTGGGAACAGGCAGGAGGTCAGGATAGGCAGCACAGGATCGAAGTCAATGGCAAAGCAGAAGGTCAGGGCTGGCAGCAGAGGAGCACACTCAGGAACGGAACCAGGATCACAACAGGAATTCACACTATAAGAGTAGGGCGTAAGGAGCAAGACTTCTCTAGGGCACAAGGCACAAAGAGCTGGCTGTTTATAAATAGGAGGGATGACCAGCCCCTATCAGCAGTGTTCTGGCTTCTAAAAATCGCATGAAGCTGGCATGCGCGCGCCCCGCCTCCTAGGATTGCGGGAGACAACGCTGTCAGTATAATATACTGACTGTAACATATTGTCAAGCACTGGGGTGCGGGAAGAGTCTCTGAGGCTAAAGTCTGTTGGCTCCCTGGACCACCGCAGGGGATAACGATACTAGCCGCAACCCGGGAGCAGAGTCTGCCGCAAAGCGGGATGGTCTTGCTGCGGCGGGGAGCCACCAGGTCGCTCCACAGGTGGGACTAGGCCCGTGGTGGAAGCCAAGGTAGGGACACAGGTAAGGCAGGACCATGGGAGGACCTCGGAAGACCACTGAGATACCAGACCGCCACAGGATTACAGGACCACCACAGGTTTACAGGAACACGGGAACATCACAGGAACCCGAAGGCGTCTAGAAACGCTCAGGAAAATCGGAGGCACCTGGAAGCGCTCAGGAAACTTGGAGGCGTCTGGAAACGCTGAGGAGGCTTTCTCTTCAGCAGAATGACCTGAAGGTCCAGCAGGGGATGCTGGGAGCCGGAGCCACTGTGCTATATTGCAGAGCGGGGGATGCCAGCGCCAATTAGGAGGACGCTGGCCCTTTAAATTCTTAGAGAGTCGGCACGCGCGCACCCTAGCAGCGGAAACGTGTGGCCTAGTCAGGAAGCAGACCTGCAGCCTGGACAGGACCGCGACAAAGCCATCATGATTTGGCAAGGGTAAGTACCTACCTAGCGAGGGGCAGCAGCAGGCACGCGGCGAAGCACGGGTTTGCCCGTCATCCGCATCTGGAGCGACTCTTGGGAAGCCACAGGCTGGAGCGACTCTTTGGAAGCTGCAGGCGAGATTGACTCTTGGGAAGTCACAGGCTGGAGCGACTCTTCGGAAGCCGCAGGCTGGAGCGACTCTTCGGAAGCCGCAGGCTGGAGCGACTCTTCGGAAGCCGCAGGCTGGAGCGACTCTTGGGCAGTACCGGGAAGCTGCTGAGGCACTGAAGTGGCTTGCGAGAAAGCTGGAGCAGCTTCGGGAAGCTGCGGAGACACTGGAGCACCTTGCAGGAAAGCCAGAGCAGCTCTGGGAAACTGCGGAGACTCTGACAGCTCTTGGCACACCGGAGACTGGAGCGGCTCTTGGCACACCGGAGCGGCCTGTTGGATGGCCGGTGGAGACTCTGGAGCGGCCTGTGGGAAGGCCTGTGGAGACTCTGGAGTGGCCTAAGGGAAGGCCAGTGGAGACTCTGGAGCGGCCTGTGGGAAGGCTGGTGGAGACTCTGGATCGGCCTGTGGGAAGGCCAGTGGAGACTCTGGAGCGGCCTGTGGGAAGGCCGGTGGAGACTCTGGAGCGGCCTGTGGGAAGGCCGGTGGAGATTCTGGAGCGGCCTGTGAGAAGGCCGGTGGAGACTCTGGAGCGGCCTGTGGGAAGGCCAGTGGAGACTCTGGAGCGGCCTGTGGGAAGGCCGGTGGAGACTCTGGAGCGGCCTGTGGGAAGGCCGGTGGAGATTCTGGAGCGGCCTGTGGGAAGGCCGGTGGAGACTCTGGAGCGGCCTGTGGGAAGGCCGGAGCAGCTCTGGGAAGCTGTGGAGACACCTGAGCGGGCTGTGGGATGGCCGGAGCAACTCTGGGAGGCTGTGGAGACACTTGGGACACCGGGACCAAGCAGGAACGGCGAGGTAGCCAAACTTGAGGTGGTTCAAACCATTAACCAATTGGTAACCATGTCCGGGTCACCACTATCCGACAGAGGAGTAGCCCAGGCCAGGGCCTCTCCAGAGAGCAAACAGTAGACAAACACCACCTTAGAGCGTTCAGTGGGGAACTGGGAGGACATCAGTTCAATGTGCTGCAAGCACTGGGAAACAAATCTCTTGCACAATTTGGGGTTGCCATTAAATTTGTCAGGCAAAAAAATTTCGGGTCCAGACTCGACTACTGCCGGAAAACATAGCAGGGTGACTGGAGCAACAGGTGGTAGAGTCGCAAGAGCCTGCTGCTGGGAGGCAATCATCCAGCGAAGGGTGGCAGCGAGTTTGTCCAGGAGTTCTTTTTGGGTAGCAATCTCTTGAGACGGCTGAGAAGGTCACTCAGTAGCTGGCATGGGTCCTTGGCACAGTCCAGGGCTTTAGCAAAATACAAGGCCATGGCCGGATCTTACTGTCAAGCACTGGGGTGCAGGAAGGTCTCTGAGGCTAAAGTCTGTGGGCTCCCTGGACCACCGCAGGGGATAACGATACTAGCCGCAACCCGGGAGCGGAGTCTAAGTGGACTCCTGGTCTTCGCCAGAGGCCGCCGGAAAGCGGAATGGTCTTGCAACGGGGAGCCACCAGATCCACACGGTGGCAGCCAACGTAGGGACACGGGGAAGGCGGGACCATGGGAAGGCAGAACCACGGAAGGGCGGCTGGCAGGACCTCGGAAAACCACTGGGATACCAGACCGCCACAGGATTACAGGACCGCCACGGGAACACGGAGGTGTCTAGAAACGCTCAGGAAACTCAGAGGCATGATAATGTACAAGCAGAGGCCTTGTGTGGTGACACCTGAATTTATGAGGAGGTACAATGTACAAGCAGAGGCCTTGTGTGGTGACACCTGAACATACGTAGAGATACAATGACCAAGCAGAGGCCTTGTGTGGTGACACCTGAATATACATGGAGGTACAATGTACACGCAGAGACCTTGTTTGGTGACACCTGAATATACAAGGAGGTACAATGTACAAGCAGAGGCCTTGTGAGGTGACACCTGAATATACGTGGAGATACAATGACCAAGCAGAGGCGTTGTGTGGTGACACCTGAATATACGTGGAGGTACAATGACCAAGCAGAGGCCTTGTGATGTGACACCTGAATATACGTGGAGGTACAATGTAGAAGCAGAGGCCTTGTGTGGTGACACCTGAATATAGGTGGAGGTACAATGTACAAGCAGAGGCCTTGTGTGGTGACACCTGAATATAGGTGGAGGTACAATGTACAAGCAAAGGCCTTGTGTTGTGACACCTGAATATACGTGAAGGTACAATGTACAAGCAGAGACTTTGTGTGGTGACACCTGAATATACCTGGAGGTACAATGTACAAGCAGAGGCCTTGTGTGGTGACACCTGAATATACATGGAGGTACAATGTACAAGCAGAGGCCTTGTGTGGTGACACCTGAATATACATGGAGGTACAATGTACAAGCAGAGGCCTTGTGTGGTGACACCTGAATATAGGTGGAGGTACAATGTACACGCAGAGACCTTGTTTGGTGACACCTGAATATACGTGGAGGTACAAAGTACAAGCAGAGGCCTTGTGTGGTGACACCTGAATATACGTGGAGGTACAAAGTACAAGCAGATGCCTTGTGTGGTGACACCTGAATATACGTGGAGGTACAATGTACAAGCAGAGGCCTTGTGTGGTGACACCTGAATATACATGGAGGTACAATGTACAAGCAGAGGCCTTGTGTGGTGACACCTGAATATACATGGAGGTACAATGTACAAGCAGAGGCCTTGTGTGGTGACACCTGAATATACGAGGAGGTACAATGTACAAGCAGAGGCCTTGTGTGGTGACACCTGAATATACGTGGAGATACAATGTACAAGCAGAGGCCTTGTGTGGTGACACCTGAATATACGTGGAGGTACAATGTACAAGCAGAGGCCTTGTGTGGTGACACCTGAATATACGTGGAGGTACAATGTACAAGCAGAGGCCTTGTGTGGTGACACCTGAATATACGTGGAGGTACAATGTACAAGCAGAGGCCTTGTGTGGTAACACCTGAATATACGAGGAGGTACAATGTACAAGCACAGGCCTTGTGTGGTGACACCTGAATATACGAGGAGGTGCAATGTACAAGCACAGGCCTTGTGTGGTGACACCTGAATATACGTGGAGGTACAATGTACAAGCAGAGGCCTTGTGTGGTGACATCTGAATATAGGTGGAGGTACAATGTACAAGCAGAGGCATTGTGTGGTGACACCTGAATATAGGTGGAGGTACAATGTACAAGCAGAGGCATTGTGTGGTGACACCTGAATATACGTGGAGGTACAATGTACAAGCAGAGGCCTTGTGTGGTGACACCTGAATATAGGTGGAGGTACAATGTACAAGCAGAGACCTTGTGTGGTGACACCTGAATATACGTGGAGATACAATGTACAAGCAGAGGCCTTGTGTGGTGACACCTGAATATAAGTGGAGGTACAATGTAGAAGCAGAGGCCTTGTGTGGTGACACCTGAATATAGGTGGAGGTACAATGTACAAGCAGAGGCCTTGTGTGGTGACACCTGAATATACATGGAGGTACAATGTACAAGCAGAGGCCTTGTGTGGTGACACCTGAATATACATGGAGGTACAATGTACAAGCAGAGGCCTTGTGTGGTGACACCTGAATATACGAGGAGGTACAATGTACAAGCAGAGGCCTTGTGTGGTGACACCTGAATATAGGTGGAGGTACAATGTACAAGCAGAGACCTTGTGAGGTGACACCTGAATATAGGTGGAGGTACAATGTACAAGCAGAGGCCTTGTGTGGTGACACCTGAATATACGTGGAGGTACAATGTACAAGCAGAGGCCTTGTGTGGTAACACCTGAATATAGGTGGAGGTACAATGTACAAGCAGAGGCCTCGTGTGGTGACACCTGAATTTATGAGGAGGTACAATGTACAAGCATAGGCCTTGTGTGGTGACACCTGAATATACATGGAGGTACAATGTACACGCAGAGACCTTGTTTGGTGACACCTGAATATACAAGGAGGTACAATGTACAAGCAGAGGCCTTGTGAGGTGACACCTGAATATACGTGGAGATACAATGACCAAGCAGAGGCGTTGTGTGGTGACACCTGAATATACGTGGAGGTACAATGTACAAGCAGAGGCCTTGTGTGGTGACACCTGAATATAGGTGGAGGTACAATGTACAAGCAGAGGCCTTGTGTGGTGACACCTGAATATAGGTGGAGGTACAATGTACAAGCAAAGGCCTTGTGTGGTGACACCTGAATATACGTGGAGATACAATGTACAAGAAGAGGCCTTGTGTGGTGACACCTGAATATACGTGAAGGTACAATGTACAAGCAGAGACTTTGTGTGGTGACACCTGAATATACCTGGATGTACAATGTACAAGCAGAGGCCTTGTGTTGTGACACCTGAATATACGTGAAGGTACAATGTACAAGCAGAGACTTTGTGTGGTGACACCTGAATATACCTGGATGTACAATGTACAAGCAGAGGCCTTGTGTGGTGACACCTGAATATACGTGGAGGTACAATGTACAAGCAGAGGCCTTGTGTGGTGACACCTGAATATACATGGAGGTACAATGTACAAGCAGAGGCATTGTGTGGTGACACCTGAATATACGAGGAGGTACAATGTACAAGCAGAGGCCTTGTGTGGTGACACCTGAATATACGTGGAGATTCAATGTACAAGCAGAGGCCTTGTGTGGTGACACCTGAATATACGTGGAGGTACAATGTACAAGCAGAGGCCTTGTGTGGTGACACCTGAATATACGTGGAGGTACAATGTACAAGCAGAGACCTTGTGTGCTGACAACTGAATACAGGTGGAGGTACAATGTACAAGCAGAGACTTTGTGTGGTGACACCTTAATATAGGTGGAGGTACAATGTACAAGGATTACAGGACCGCCACAGGAACACGGGAACACGGAGGTGTCTAGAAACGCTCAGGAAACTCAGAGGCATGATAATGTACAAGCAGAGGCCTTGTGTGGTGACACCTGAATTTATGAGGAGGTACAATGTACAAGCAGAGGCCTTGTGTGGTGACACCTGAATATACATGGAGGTACAATGTACACGCAGAGACCTTGTTTGGTGACACCTGAATATACAAGGAGGTACAATGTACAAGCAGAGGCCTTGTGTGGTGACACCTGAATATACGTGGAGATACAATGACCAAGCAGAGGCGTTGTGTGGTGGAGGTACAATGTACAAGCAGAGGCCTTGTGAGGTGACACCTGAATATACGTGGAGATACAATGACCAAGCAGAGGCGTTGTGTGGTGGAGGTACAATGTACAAGCAGAGGCCTTGTGTGGTGACACCTGAATATACATGGAGGTACAATGTACAAGCAGAGGCCTTGTGTGGTGACACCTGAATATACGTGAAGGTACAATGTACAAGCAGAGACCTTGTGTGGTGACACCTGAATATACGTGGAGGTACAATGTACAAGCAGAGGCCTTGTGTGGTGACACCTGAATATACATGGAGGTACAATGTACAAGCAGAGGCCTTGTGTGGTGACACCTGAATATACGTGAAGGTACAATGTACAAGCAGAGACCTTGGGGCAGATTTATAAAGCAGTCTGAAAGTCAGAATATTTCCAGTTGCCCATGGCAACCAATCACAGCTCAGCTTTCATTTCACCAGTGCTCATGAATATTTTAAAGGGGAGCTGTGATTGGTTGCCATGGGCAACTGGAAATATTCTGACTTTCAGACAGCTTGATAAATCTGCCCCCTTGTGTGGTGACACCTGAATATACGTGGAGGTACAATGTACAAGCAGAGGCCTTGTGTGGTGACACCTGAATATAGGTGGAGGTACAATGTACAAGCAGAGGCCTTGTGTGGTGACACCTGAATATACGTGGAGGTACAATGTACAAGCAGAGGCCTTGTGTGGTAACACCTGAATATACGAGGAGGTACAATGTACAAGCAGAGGCCTTGTGTGGTGACACCTGAATATACGAGGAGGTGCAATGTACAAGCAGAGGACTTGTGTGGTGACACCTCTATATATACGTGGAGGTACAATGTACAAGCAGAGGCCTTGTGTGGTGACACCTGAATATAGGTGGAGGTACAATGTACAAGCAGAGACCTTGTGTGGTGACACCTGAATATGCATGGAGGTACAATGTACAAGCAGAGGCCTTGTGTGGTGACACCTGAATATTCATGGAGGTACAATGTACAAGCAGAGGCCTTGTGTCGTGACACCTGAATATACATGGAGGTACAATGTACAAGCAGAGGCCTTGTGTGGTGACACCTGAATATAGGTGGAGGTACAATGTACAAGCAGAGGCCTTGTGTGGTGATACCTGAATATAGGTGGAGGTACAATGTACAAGCAGAGGCCTTGTGTGGTGACACCTGAATATACGTGGAGGTACAAAGTACAAGCAGAGGCCTTGTGTGGTGACACCTGAATATACGTGGAGGTACAATGTACAAGCAGAGGCCTTGTGTGGTGACACCTGAATATACATGGAGGTACAACGTACAAGCAGAGGCCTTGTGTGGTGACACCTGAATATTCATGGAGGTACAATGTACAAGCAGAGGCCTTGTGTCGTGACACCTGAATATACATGGAGGTACAATGTACAAGCAGAGGCCTTGTGTGGTGACACCTGAATATACATGGAGGTACAATGTACAAGCAGAGGCCTTGTGTGGTGACACCTGAATATACGTGGAGGTACAATGTACACGCAGAGGCCTTGTGTGGTGACACCTGAATATACATGGAGGTACAATGTACAAGCAGAGGCCTTGTGAGGTGACACCTGAATATACGTGGAGATACAATGACCAAGCAGAGGCCTTGTGTGGTGACACCTGAATATAGGTGGAGGTACAATGTACAAGCAGAGGCCTTGTGTGGTGACACCTGAATATAGGTGGAGGTACAATGTACAAGCAGAGGCCTTGTGTGGTGACACCTGAATATACATGGAGGTACAATGTACAAGCAGAGGCCTTGTGTGGTGACACCTGAATATACGTGGAGGTACAATGTACACGCAGAGGCCTTGTGTGGTGACACCTGAATATAGGTGGAGGTACAATGTACAAGCAGAGACCTTGTGTGGTGACACCTGAATATAGGTGGAGGTACAATGTACACGCAGA
The DNA here is from genome assembly GCF_040894005.1 of Engystomops pustulosus. NCBI lineage: Eukaryota > Metazoa > Chordata > Amphibia > Anura > Leptodactylidae > Engystomops > Engystomops pustulosus. The sequence goes on from NW_027285122.1 coordinate 140,290, forward strand.
GGCCTTGTGTGGTGACACCTGAATATAGGTGGAGGTACAATGTACAAGCAGAGGCCTTGTGTGGTGACACCTGAATATAGGTGGAGGTACATTGTACAAGCAGAGGCCTTGTGTGGTAACACCTGAATATACGAGGAGGTACAATGTACAAGCAGAGGCCTTGTGTGGTGACACCTGAATATAGGTGGAGGTACAATGTACAAGCAGAGGCCTTGTGTGGTGACACCTGAATATACCTGGAGTTACAATGTACAAGCAGAGGCCTTGTGTGGTGACACCTGAATATACGCGGAGGTACAATGTACAAGCAGAGGCCTTGTGTGGTGACACCTGAATATAGGTGGAGGTAGAATGTACAAGCAGAGGCCTTGTGTGGTGACACCTGAATATACGAGGAGGTACAATGTACAAGCAGAGGCCTTGTGTGGTGACACCTGAATATACGAGGAGGTACAATGTACAAGCAGAGGCCTTGTGTGGTGACACCTGAATATACGTGGAGATACAATGTACAAGCAGAGGCCTTGTGTGGTGACACCTGAATATAGGTGGAGGTACAATGTACAAGCAGAGGCCTTGTGTGGTGACACCTGAATATACGAGGAGGTACAATGTACAAGCAGAGGCCTTGTGTGGTGACACCTGAATATACGTGGAGATACAATGTACAAGCAGAGGCCTTGTGTGGTGACACCTGAATATAGGTGGAGGTACAATGTACAAGCAGAGGCCTTGTGTGGTGACACCTGAATATACGAGGAGGTACAATGTACAAGCAGAGGCCTTGTGTGGTGACACCTGAATATACGAGGAGGTACAATGTACAAGCAGAGACCTTGTGTGGTGACACCTCAATATACGTGGAGGTACAATGTACAAGCAGAGGCATTGTGTGGTGACACCTGAATATACGTGGAGGTACAATGTACAAGCAGAGGCCTTGTGTGGTGACACCTGAATATAGGTGGATGTACAATGTACAAGCAGAGGACTTGTGTGGTGACACCTGAATATAGGTGGAGGTACAATGTACAAGCAGAGGCCTTGTGTGGTAACACCTGAATATAGGTGGAGGTACAATGTACAAGCAGAGGCCTTGTGTGGTGACACCTGAATATAGGTGGAGGTACAATGTACAAGCAGAGGCCTTGTGTGGTGACACCTGAATATACGTGGAGGTACAATGTACAAACAGAGGCCTTGTGTGGTGACACCTGAATATAGGTGGAGGTGCAATGTACAAGCAGAGGCCTTGTGTGGTGACACCTGAATATACGTGGAGGTACAATGTACAAGCAGAGGCCTTGTGTGGTGACACCTGAATATACGTGGAGATACAATGACCAAGCAGAGGCGTTGTGTGGTGGAGGTACAATGTACAAGCAGAGACCTTGTGTGGTGACACCTGAATATAGGTGGAGGTACAATGTACAAGCAGAGGCCTTGTGTGGTGACACCTGAATATACGTGGAGGTACAATGTACAAGCAGAGGCCTTGTGTGGTGACACCTGAATATACGTGGAGATACAATGACCAAGCAGAGGCGTTGTGTGGTGGAGGTACAATGTACAAGCAGAGACCTTGTGTGGTGACACCTGAATATAGGTGGAGGTACAATGTACAAGCAGAGGCCTTGTGTGGTGACACCTGAATATACGTGGAGGTACAAGCAGAGGCCTTGTGTGGTGACACCTGAATATACGTGGAGGTACAATCATCATAGTATATAAGGCTGGAAGGAGACGCAAGTCCATCAAGTCCAACCTTCAAGAATTAAATAAATGTTTTATCCCCATAACCCGTGATATTTTTTCTCTCCAGAAAGTCATCCAGGCCTCTCTTGAACATGTACATAGAGTCGGCCATAACAACCTCCTGCGGCAGAGAGTTCCATAGTCTCACTGCTCTTACAGTAAAGAACCTTTGTCTATGGTGATGGTAGAATCGCCTCTCCTCTAGGCGTAGAGGATGCCCCCTTGTCCTGGTCACAGGCCGAGGTATAAAAAGATCTTTGGAGAGATCCTTGTACTGTCCGTTCAGGTATTTGTACATTGTAATGAGGTCTCCCCTCAGTCGTCTTTTTTCTAAACTGAATAATCCCAAATTTTGTAATCTGTCAGTGTATTCTAATCCCCCCATTCCCCTAATAATCCTGGTTGCTCTCCTCTGCACCCGTTCCAGCTCTATTATATCCTTTTTATACACTGGTGCCCAAAACTGTACACAATATTCCATGTGTGGTCTGACCAGGGATTTGTATAAGGGCAGAACTATGTCTTTATCATGAGAATCTATTCCTCTCTTGATACATCCCATTATTTTATTTGCTTTAGCAGCAGCCGCCTGGCTCTGGTCACTAAAATTAAGTTTACCATCCACCAATACCCCCAAGTCCTTTTCAGCTTCAGTTTTACTAAGTAATTGACCGTTTAGAACATAATTATACTTTTTGTTTCCATGGCCCAAGTGCATAACTTTACATTTATCTACATTAAACCTCATCAACCATTTCTCTGCCCATCCCTCAAGCTTCCACAAATCCCTCTGTAATGCTAAACTATCGACCTCAGTATTTATTACTTTACACAGCTTAGTATCATCTGCAAATATTGAAACTTGACTGTGTAAACCCACTACAAGGTCATTAATAAAAATATTAAAAAGAAGTGGCCCCAATACTGACCCCTGTGGCACTCCACTGGTAACATCAACCCAATCTGAGAATGTGCCATTAATGACCACCCTCTGTTTTCTATCACTAAGCCAATTACTTACCCAAATACACAGATTTTCTCCTAGTCCCAGCAGTCTCATTTTATATACCAACCTTTTATGTGGCACGGTGTCAAATGCCTTTGAGAAGTCCAGATATACAACATCCACAGCGTCCCCCAGATCCAGTCTTGAACTTACCTCCTCGTAGAAACCAATCAGATTAGTCTGACAGGACCGATCTCTCATAAACCCATGCTGACGCTGGGTTATAAGGTTGTGCACAGTGAGATACTCCAGGATAGCATCTCTAATAAACCCCTCAAAAATTTTCCCCACCACAGCAGTTAGACTTACGGGTCTGTAGTTTCCATGATCGCTATTTGATCCTTTTTTGTATATTGGTACCACATTTGCTATGCGCCAGTCCTGTGGAACATAACCAGTCCTCAGTGAATCTTCAAATATTAAAAATAACGGTCTGTCTATCACGGTACATAGTTCATGCAGAACCCGGGGGTGTATGCCATCTGGCCCCGGTGATTTATCTATCTTAGTGGTTGCGAGGCGGCGCCGTACCTCTTCCTGGGTTAAACTGTTGACATTATAAAAAGAATTAACATTATTTCTCATTGTGTCTTCCACCAGGGGATTTTCCTGGGTAAAGACAGTTGTGAAGGCGACATTCAGTAGATTGGCCCTTTCCTCATCTCCTTCCACCATGACCCCCATGTTATTTCTAAGGGGACCCACACTCTCTGTTTTTAGTTTCTTATCATTTATATACTTGAAAAATAATTTGGGATTATTTTTGCTCTCCCTGGCAATATTTCTCTCAGTCTCTATTTTTGCGGCCTTTATCTGCTTTTTACAGGATTTATTTTTCTCTCTATAATCCTGTAATGCCTCATCGCTACCTTCACGTTTTAGCACCTTAAACGCTTTATCTTTCTCGCTTATTGCTTTCCTTACAAGACTAGTTAGCCACATAGGGTTTTTCTTGTTCCTCTTATGCTTTTTCCCATAAGGTATGTATTTCTCACAGGACTTTTTCAGAATATATGAGAAAAAGTCCCATTTTTGGGGGGGGCTTTTGTCCTTGAGAGCATTATCCCAGTCTATGCCTTTAAGGTCTTCCCTTAGTTGCTGAAAATTTGCCCTTCTGAAGTTTAGAGTGTTGGTTGCCCCTTCACTAACGCTCTTAGTAAAGCGTAATACAAAATCAATGATATTATGATCACTATTCCCCAGGTTCCCCCCAACCTGTAGTTTTGATATCCTATCAGGTCTGTTGGTAAGGATAAGGTCCAGCAGTGCCCCCCCTCTTGTTGGCTCCAGGACTAGTTGCGACAGGTAATTGTCTTTTGTTGTTGACAAGAACCTGCTACCTTTGAAGGACCTGCAGGTTTCTGCCCCCCAGTCAATATCTGGGTAATTGAAGTCCCCCATGATAAGTACTTCACCATGCTTTGAAGCCGCATCCATTTCACTTATCAGCATTTCCTCTGCTGCCTCCATTATATTTGGAGCCTTATAACAAACCCCTAGTAATATGTTATTATTCTTTTTCCCTCCTCTTATCTCCACCCATAGGGACTCCACATTTGCGTTACTGATGTCATCTCGCAGGACGGGCTTGAGGCAAGAATTCACATATAAACAAACCCCTCCCCCTTTTTTATTTATACGATCCTTTCTAAAAAGACTATAACCATCTATAGTAACAGCCCAGTCATAGCTACTGTCCAGCCATGTCTCGCTGATACCCACTATATCAGATTTCCGTTCCAACATCAAGAGTTCCAGTTCCTCCATTTTGTTTGTGAGGCTTCTGGCATTTGTGTACATACACTTTATATGGTTTTCCCTGTCCGTATTCCTTTTGTCCTTATTCCCCAATCTCATTCCAGCCCCCCTTCCTCCCCCATGGACTATGGCTCTTCCCAGCTCTCTATGTACACCGTCTATTTGCCCTGCACAAGTGTAATTGCCCTCCCCCCAGGTCTCTAGTTTAAACACTCCTCCAACCTTCTAGCCATTTTTCCCCCTCCCCATTGAGGTGCAGCCCATCCCTACTGTAGAGCCTGTAGCCCACAGAAAAGTCATCCCAGTTCTCCATGAACCCAAACCCCTCCTTCCTACACCAACTTTTGAGCCACTTATTTACCTCCCTGATCTCCCGCTGCCTTTCTGGTGTGGCACGTGGTACAGGCAGTATTTCGGAGAAAATTACCTTTGAGGTCCTTGCCCTGAGCTTATGGCCTAAATCTCTGAAATCATTTTTAAGGACCTTCCACCTACCTGTTACTTTGTCATTAGTGCCAATGTGGACCATGACCGCTGGTTCCTCACCAGCCCCTCCCAGTAATCCGTCAACCCGATCCGCAACATGCCGAACCCGAGCACCCGGCAAACAACACACTGTTCGGTATGCACGGTCTTTGTGACAGATTGCCCTGTGTGTTCCCCTAATAATGGAATCTCCCACTACCAGCACCTGTCTGACCTTGCCTGTGCTCCCATTACCCTTCTTACCGGAGCAGACAGTCCCCTGGTTGCTAGCGGCCATGTCTTTCTGCAGCATTGCTACCCCAGAGCTGATATCCCCCTCATCCACCAGCCTGGCAAACTTATTGGGGTGCACCAGATCAGGACTAGACTCTCTACAACTCTTCCCTCTACCCCGCCTTCTACATGTTACCCAACTAGCTGCCCCCTCATTCTGCACCTCCATACTTCCCTCCCCACAACCATCTTCCCCAGAGAGTTTGCGCTCCAGGAGCAGCAAACTTCGTTCCATATTATCAATTGCTCGCAGCCTTGAAACTTGCTCATTTAGATCCAGAATCTGGGCTTCCAGATGAGCAATTTTCACACACCCCACACAGCAGTATATACCCCCTCACACACCCCACACAGCAGTATATACCCCTCACACACCCCACACAGCAGTATATACCCCTCACACACCCCACACAGCAGTATTCCCCCTCGAACGGCTGTTCAAGGAAAGCATACATGGCACAGGATGTACACCGTGTAGCAATGCCACTTATGGAGTCCATTATTCTAATGGGGATTACAATAGAAATATGCACAGAAAGAATTTACAGTCAAAGTAACACAAAATACAGAAGTTACCTGCTAAAGCCCCTCAAACTTAAGTCCCTTAAACCTAAGTCACACTTATGACACTGCACACACTTGGGATCAGTGCACACTCGCTGCCAAGCTCACACACTCGCTTTGCTAATGCTTTTTTTTAAAGTTATCGGCCACAAAAAATCTGCAGAGCTCACTGCACAAGATCTGGCTGCAAAAACCAATGGCTGTACAATGTACAAGCAGAGGCATTGTGTGGTGACACCTGAATATACGAGGAGGTACAATGTACAAGCAGAGGCCTTGTGTGGTGACACCTGAATATACGTGGAGATACAATGTACAAGCAGAGGCGTTGTGTGGTGGAGGTACAATGTACAAGCAGAGACCTTGTGTGGTGACACCTGAATATACGTGGAGGTACAATGTACAAGCAGAGGCCTTGTGTGGTGATACCTGAATATACGTGGAGATACAATGTACAAGCAGAGGCGTTGTGTGGTGGAGGTACAATGTACAAGCAGAGGCCTTGTGTGGTGACACCTGAATATACGTGGAGGTACAATGTACAAGTAGAGGCCTTGTGTGGTGACACCTGAATATACATGGAGGTACAATGTACAAGAAACCGCTCCTCACTGGCCCTTCCCATGTGACACTGCAGTGTCATCTAACTTTTCTTTTTAATGGAAAAATCCAGTTTTATTATAAAACAATTTGGCAGTGTGCGCACTGTTCTCTATGGGGTTACAGGGAGCCAGAAAAAGGGCTTCTTATCACAAGTTTATATGGGGATGGGGGGGGTCGTGGCCAGTTAAAAGCCGAACTCAGCAGAGCTTCAGCGGCAGCGCGGGGAGCTGGGAGGGAACCCCGAGGTAGATTGTAAATGTTTATTATGTTATGCAGCCCCCTCCCAGCCACATTTTTTTTTAACATCTTGGACAACCCCTTTAACCCTCTTCTGTAAATGAGGATTGAGCCATGTCCATGTTATGGGTTCAAATATGATTTTCTTTTGTGTTTTAAGTTAGGAAAAAAAGCAGATAAACTTTTTCCTCCCTTGAACATCGTGCACAGGAGAAGGGCCTGGAAGAGGTGTCACTACTCACTCCCTGTACACACAGGCACCTACAGGGGTAAAGCTTTCCTTCCAGAGATTCTGTCTGCGCTCTAAATGGGGTTGCCCAACTGTTTTAACCCCTTAACAACCTGGCCCTTTTTTGTTTTTTCATTTCCATTTTTCACTCTCCGCCTTCAAAAATCTATAACTATTTTTTATTTTCACATGTAAAGAGCTCTGTGACAGCTTGTTTTCTGCATAACAAGTTGCAGTTCATAGTGATGGTATTGAATATTCCATGCCATGTACTGGGAAGTGGGAAAACAATTCCAATATTAGTCAAAATGGTTTGCGCCATTTTCGTGGATGCTGCTCTGTTCTCCCTGTGGTTCGTCTGGAGAAGCCCCTGGTCATCTTGTCCGTCAGTGGGGTGATCCTTTTTGACCCAGTCCAGTATCACACCGAACCGCTATGCCTGCAAGTTGCCTTGCATAAAGAGAGACTGTCTTTCTATGTGCTTATCTGCTCCACATCTTCCGTTCTATTGGGACTTCCGTGGTGACAGCAACACGCTCCTGACCTCAACTGGCAGTCTGGGGAGGTTCTTCGCTGGGGTCCTGAGTGCCAGTCTCGCTGCCTTGTGGCTTTCCAAGTCTCTGCCAGGTCTTCTTCCGAGTCGTCCAAGCTGTTGGTAGGTCTTCCTGCTGTTTATATGGACCTTGCTGATGTCTTCTCAAAAAAACAATCAGAGACTCTGCCTCTGGACGTCTCTGCGACTGTCCTATAGAGCTGCTATCGGGCACATCTCCTCCACGGGGTTGGGTATACCCACTCTCCGTACCCATGACTGCGGCTATGTCAGCCTATATCAAAGAGAATCTGCAGAAGGGGTTTATCCGCATGTCCTCTTCTCCTGACGGTGTTGGATTCTTCTTTGTGGCCAAGAAGGATAGCTCCCTCCGTCCGTGTATCGACTACCTCGGCCTCACGGTGAAAACCCGCTACCCCTGATCACTGAACTTTTTGACCATTTGCGTGGTGCCAAGGTATTCACCAATCTGGATCTGCGGGGGACATATAACCTCATCTGTGAAGGTGATGAGTGGAAGACCACCTTCAATACTCGTGACGGGCACTTCCAATACCTGGTCATGCCGTTTGGACTGTGCAATGCGCCATCAGTTTTTCAGGATTTTCATAGACCTGCTCTACACCTGTGTCGTAGTCTACCTGGACAATATCTTGGTGTTCTTTTCTGACTTGGAGTCTCATCAAGTCAACGTACAACAAGTTCTTAGGCACCTAAGGGCCAATCATCTCTATGCCAAACTGGAGAAGTGGCAGTTCCAACAGAAGAGTCTTCCGTTTCTCGGATACATCATCTCCAACGAGTGTCTTCAGATGGATCCAAACAAGTTATCTTGTTACTTCAGTGGCCTCACCCAGTAGGACGTCGTGCCATACAGAGATTCCTGGGTTCTCCAATTACTACCAGCAGTTTATACTACATTTTTCCTCTCTAGTGTTTCCAATTGTGGCATTAACAAAAAAGAACACTGATCCTAAACTCTGGCCTCCGGCGGCTGAAGAAGCATTTTCCAAGCTTAAAGGGCACCTACCACCACGAATCTACCTATAAAGGTAGATCGGGTGGTAGGTGGATGTAAGGGACGTGAGGATAGCCCTTTTTAGAGCTAATCCTCACGTCCCCGCTAGCCTAGCATAAACTTTATTGACCGAATATGTTAATTTAATTAAGCGGCTACCGGGGCGTGGAGTAGCCGGACACGAGGCTACACGGCGCGGCTACTCCACGCCCCAGTAGCTGCTTTCCCCGCCTACCCTGTGATCTTCGGCGCGCAGCTCCTGGCAGCTGCGCGCCCTCGTCCGAGAAGCCGGAGTTCTGCGCATGCGCAGTAACTCTGGCCTCGTTCCCGAGATCGCGCATCTTGGCCGGAGTTACTGCGCATGCGCAGAACTCCGGCTTCTCGGACGAGGGCGCGCAGCTGCCAGGAGCTGCGCGCCGAAGATCACAGGGTAGGCGGGGAAAGCAGCTACTGGGGCGTGGAGTAGCCGCGCCGTGTAGCCTCGTGTCCGGCTACTCCACGCCCCGGTAGCCGCTTAATTAAATTAACATATTCGGTCAATAAAGTTTATGCTAGGCTAGCGGGGACGTGAGGATTAGCTCTAAAAAGGGCTATCCTCACGTCCCATACATCCACCTACCACCCGATCTACCTTTATAGGTAGATTCGTGGTGGTAGGTTCCCTTTAAGTCTGCCTTTGCTTCTGGCCCTGTCCTTACACGGACTGAAACTGAGAAACCAACTTGAAGTGGACGCTTTCTCTGTAGATGCTGGAGTTGTTCTCACCCAGAAAAGGCCCAAAGGCCAAATGCTCACTTGCCCGCTGCCAAGAGGAATTACTCCATTGGAAACTGTGAACTTCTGGCTATTAAACTTGCCTTGGAAGTATTGCGCTATCTTTAAGAAGGAGCTCGTCATCTGGTCTGTGCATATACGGACAACAAGACTCTCCTGTACCTCCAAACTGCCCAGCGCCTCACGACCGGCTCGCTGGTCCCTTTTCTTTTCACGCTTCAATTTCCTGACCCACTTCCGCCCTGCTGAGAAGAATGTCAAGGCCGATGCTCTCTCTCCTGCCTCTGATATTGTCGGGGAAGAACCGGCTCTGCGGCATGTTATCCCTCCTGAAAGACTGATTCTTGCTGCTCCAGTAGATCTATTGCAGCTCCCTCCTGGCAAGACTTATGTCCGGCCTGCTCTACAGAAAAAGATATTGATCGGAGCCTATATTTCAACCCCTAAACAAGAAGGGGTGAACAAAACCAACATAAACAGCCTAAAAACGTTAATGGTAGTACAAAATATAAATTTTATTGGGTCAAATGACAACAACAGTGGTTAAAAGTGAACCCACAGAGAGGGGACACAAGCAAGAGTTGCATCACAGGCAACTGACCATAACACCTAAATGAGTGGTATGTAAAAGCAACAATGGCCAAATGGGGGTGTAAAGATAGTCATAATGGGAAGCGTTAAAAATAGAGAGTTAATAGCCTAATAGACAATACATAAGAACCTTGTGACAAGCTTACCCATATTGTGATCGTTGCCCGGGATAGCAGCAACCCCGACGCGCGTTTCGGCTGATGGAACAGCCTTCGTCTGGGGGTGTTGACTTGGGGACATTGCTCTCGAGTGATTGGGCATCCTGGAATTTGTGGTTTCCTGCACCTCCAGTGCTCGTAACAAGCCATCTCGCCTAAATCCTGCTGGTCTCCTGTTACCGTTACACAGCTGCTTGTGGCCTCGCGTGGCCATGGACTTTATTACAGATTTACCATCTTTCTCTGGGAATTCCATCATCTGGGTGGTAAGTGACCGTTTCTCCAACATGTCTCATTTTGTTCCGCTGGCAGGTCTGCCGTCAGCTCCTCGTCTGGCCAGTCTGTTCTTCCTCCATGTCTTCCGGCCACATGGACTCCCTCTGCACATTGTCTCAGACCGTGGGGTCCAGTTTGTTTACAGATTCTGGCATTTCCTCTGCAACAACTGCAGGTCAAGCTGGACTTCTCCCCTCTACCATCCTCAGATTAACGGGCAAGTAGAGAGATTCAACCAAACTCTCGGATGTTATCTTCGTCATTTTGTCTCTGCCGGTCAGGACGACTGGTCCACTCTGTTACCGTGGGCAGAGATCTCCTACAACTTCTTGGATTCTGCTGGTGCTGGCCCTTTCTTTATGGTTTTTGGCCGAATTCCACGCTCACCTCTTCCTCCGACCGTTCCCGCAGATGTTCCTGCAGTGGAAGAATTGGTGCAGGACCTCAAATCGATATGTGAACAGACACATCTGTCTCTGCTTCAGGCGTCGATCCACACCAAGACCCAAGCTGATAAGACGCACAGGTCTCAGGTCTCCTCCAGGTTCTCTCCGGGTGACAAGGTGTGGTTATCATCCAGATATGTCCGGCTGAAGATTCCCAGCTACAAGCTTGGTCCACGTTTTCTGGGGCCATTCGAGGTGGTGAAGCGCATAAATCCTGTGGCTTATAAACTCCGCCTTCCTCCCACTATCCCAAACTCCTTCCATGTCTCCCTCCTGAAACCTGTCACCTTGACCCGCTTCTCTCAGAAACCTCCTCCTCCTGAGACTAAGGATAACATTCTGGACCGTGGTCTTCTACAAAGGTTCCTCCAGACTAAGAAGAGGGGGAGGCCGAAGGGGAGGATACTGTCACGGGTGCTCCTGCGACCCACATCCCGGGTGCACCCGTGCCCCTCTCCGGCCCTCAGCTCGGTTGTCTTACAGTCTGTTCCTGACTCTGTTCCGCCTGTCCTTTGCTGTGTTTCTGACATTATAGAAATATTAATGAGACCAAACGCTAATGTATAATTTCACCTCGTATAAAGAGAATTGGGGTGGTGAATAAGTAAAATATAACTTTTAATGTACATCCTTCTCTCCGTGGGTTTCCCTCTGGTCCTCCGGTTTCCTCCCACACGCATTACATACTGGTAGATTGATGTGACTGTGCAGCGCTGCGGTATCTGTGTGCAATATATAAAGAAAGGGATTATTAGAAAAAGTTATTGTTAGAATTTGCCAATTAAAAATATTGTATCAGCCCCTAGGAAGGTCGCAGCTGCTGGGGGCTCCCTCTAGTGTCCTGCTCCGGTACTGCAATGCTCTCTAAGGGGGCGGGGAATGAGAGCTCCTCTATTACGCAGACACGCCCGGAACCGGAGACTAGACTCCTCCCTCCGGTGCGCAGCTTCCAATTATAGGACCCGCCGCATTAAGTCCCGCCCCCGCTACTGCTATTGCATTTTACAGAAAGTCAGATTGTCCCATTGCGGTAACCGTACAGCTACTCTGGTCACATGACCTCCTGCACAGACTCCGTGAGTACCGTGCCCAGGACCGAGGAGCCCCGCCCACCGCTGCCGGCCTGAATGTGACGTACCGAGCGTCTGACGTCACCAGACGGTGCTGAGGATTCCGCTGACGCAGATTATCTCCACTCATCACCGACCCCGGAGCCTGCGACACCCGAGGGTAACCGGAGACCACACCCCCATCTATATGTACCCCCTGTATATACTGCCCCTCCCCTGTATATACTGCTCCTGTATATACTGCCCCTCCCCTGTATATACTGCTCCTGTATATACTGCCCCTCCCCTGTATATACTGCTCCTGTATATACTGCCCCTCCCCTGTATATACTGCTCCTGTATATACTGCCCCTCCCCTGTATATACTGCTCCTGTATATACTGCCCCTCCCCTGTATATACTGCTCCTGTATATACTGCCCCTCCCCTGTATATACTGCTCCTGTATACTGCCCCTCCCCTGTATATACTGCTCCTGTATATACTGCCCCTCCCCTGTATATACTGCTCCTGTATATACTGCCCCTCCCCTGTATATACTGCTCCTGTATATACTGCCCCTCCCCTGTATATACTGCTCCTGTATATACTGCCCCTCCCCTGTATATACTGCTCCTGTATATACTGCCCCTCCCCTGTATATACTGCTCCTGTATATACTGCCCCTCCCCTGTATATACTGCTCCTGTATACTGCCCCTCCCCTGTATATACTGCTCCTGTATATACTGCCCCTCCCCTGTATATACTGCTCCTGTATACTGCCCCTCCCCTGTATATACTGCTCCTGTATACTGCCCCTCCCCTGTATATACTGCTCCTGTATACTGCCCCTCCCCTGTATATACTGCTCCTGTATACTGCCCCTCCCCTGTATATACTGCCCCTCCCCTGTATATACTGCTCCTGTATACTGCCCCTCCCCTGTATATACTGCTCCAGTATACTGCCCTTCCCCTGTATATACTGCTCCTGTATACTGCCCCTCCCCTGTATATACTGCTCCTGTATACTGCCCTTCCCCTGTATATACTGTTCCTGTATACTGCCCCTCCCCTGTATATACTGCTCCTGTATACTGCCCTTCCCCTGTATATACTGCTCCTGTATACTGCCCCTCCCCTGTATATACTGCTCCTGTATACTGCCCCTCCCCTGTATATACTGCTCCTGTATACTGCCCCTCCCCTGTATATACTGCCCCTGTATACTGCCCCTCCCCTGTATATACTGCTCCTGTATACTGCCCCTCCCCTGTATATACTGCTCCTCCCCTGTATATACTGCTCCTGTATACTGCCCCTCCCCTGTATATACTGCCCCTCCCCTGTGTATACTGCTCCTGTATACTGCCCCTCCCCTGTGTATACTGCTCCTGTATACTGCCCCTCCCCTGTGTATACTGCTCCTGTATACTGCCCCTCCCCTGTATATACTGCTCCTGTATACTGCCCCTCCCCTGTGTATACTGCTCCTGTATACTGCCCCTCCCCTGTATATACTGCTCCAATATACTGCCCCTCCACTGTATATACTGCTCCTGTATACTGCCCCTCCCCTGTGTATACTGCTCCTGTATACTGCCCCTCCCCTGTATATACTGCTCCTGTATACTGCCCCTCCCCTGTGTATACTGCTCCTGTATACTGCCCCTCCCCTGTATATACTGCTCCAATATACTGCCCCTCCACTGTATATACTGCTCCTGTATACTGCCCCTCCCCTGTATACACTGCTCCTGTATACTGCCCCTCCACTGTGTATACTGCTCCAATATACTGCCCCTCCACTGTATATACTGCTCCTGTATACTGCCCCTCCCCTGTGTATACTGCTCCTGTATACTGCCCCTCCCCTGTGTATACTGCTCCAGTATACTGCCCCTCCCCTGTGTATACTGCTCCTGTATACTGCCCCTCCACTGTATACACTGCTCCTGTATACTGCCCCTCCCCTGTATATACTGCTCCTGTATACTGCCCCTCCCCTGTGTATACTGCTCCTGTATACTGCCCCTCCCCTGTGTATACTGCTCCAGTATACTGCTCCTCCCCTGTATATACTGCTCCTGTATACTGCCCCTCCACTGTATACACTGCTCCTGTATACTGCCCCTCCCCTGTATATACTGCCCCTCCCCTGTGTATACTGCTCCTGTATACTGCCCCTCCCCTGTATATACTGCTCCAATATACTGCCCCTCCACTGTATATACTGCTCCTGTATACTGCCCCTCCCCTGTGTATACTGCTCCTGTATACTGCCCCTCCCCTGTGTATACTGCTCCTGTATACTGCCCCTCCCCTGTATATACTGCTCCTGTATACTGCCCCTCCCCTGTGTATACTGCTCCTGTATACTGCCCCTCCCCTGTATATACTGCTCCAATATACTGCCCCTCCACTGTATATACTGCTCCTGTATACTGCCCCTCCCCTGTATACACTGCTCCTGTATACTGCCCCTCCACTGTGTATACTGCTCCAATATACTGCCCCTCCACTGTATATACTGCTCCTGTATACTGCCCCTCCCCTGTATATACTGCTCCTGTATACTGCCCCTCCCCTGTATATACTGCTCCTGTATACTGTCCCTCCCCTGTATATACTGCCCCTGTATACTGCCCCTCCACTGTATATACTGCTCCAATATACTGCCCCTCCCCTGTGTATACTGCTCCAATATACTGCCCCTCCACTGTGTATACTGCTCCAATATACTGCCCCTCCACTGTGTATACTGCTCCTGTATACTGCCCCTCCCCTGTATACACTGCTCCTGTATACTGCCCCTCCCCTGTGTATACTGCTCCTGTATACTGCCCCTACCCTGTATATACTGCTCCAATATACTGCCCCTCCACTGTGTATACTGCCCCTCCCCTGTGTATACTGCTCCTGTATACTGCCCCTCTCCTGTGTATACTGCTCCTGTATACTGCCCCTCCCCTGTATATACTGCTCCAATATACTGCCCCTCCACTGTGTATACTGCCCCTCCCCTGTATATACTGCTCCTGTATACTACCCCTCCCCTGTGTATACTGCTCCTGTATACTGCCCCTCCCCTGTATATACTGCTCCTGTATACTGCCCCTCCCCTGTGTATACTGCTCCAATATACTGCCCCTCCACTGTGTATACTGCTCCTGTATACTGCCCCTCCCCTGTATATACTGCTCCAATATACTGCCCCTCCACTGTGTATACTGCTCCAGTATACTGCCCCTCCCCTGTATATACTGCTCCTGCATACTGCCCCTCCCCTGTATATACTGCTCCTGCATACTGCCCCTCCCCTGTATATACTGCTCCTGTATACTGCCCCTCCCCTGTATATACTGCTCCTGTATACTACCCCTCCCCTGTGTATACTGCTCCTGTATACTGCCCCTCCCCTGTATATACTGCCCCTGTATACTGCCCCTCCCCTGTGTATACTGCTCCTGTATACTGCCCCTCCCCTGTATATACTGCTCCTGTATACTGCCCCTCCCCTGTATATACTGCTCCTGTATACTGCCCCTCCCCTGTAT
>NW_027285123.1:0-12500 GCF_040894005.1 Engystomops pustulosus
GTCACTGTCCCCTGGCCAAGACTTGGCGGCAAGTCCCGGGGAGGAATAGTGCTCATGGAAGTACCTCAGCGGGAGCAGCCACTCAGGCTACCCGGGAATGTGTCACTGTCCCCCGGCCAAGACTTGGCGGCAAGTCCCGGGGAGGAATAGTGCCCATGGAAGTAGCTCAGCGGGAGCAGCCACTCAGGCTACCCGGGAATGTGTCACTGTCCCCCGGCCAGACTTGGCGGCAGGTCCCGGGGAGGAATAGTGCTCATGGAAGTAGCTCAGCGGGAGCAGCCACTCAGGCTACCCGAGAATGTGTCACTGTCCCTCGGCCACCCTTGGTCGTTGGGTTCCTGATGAGGAACATGCCCATGGAACTAAAGAGTTCAGCGGGAGCATCCGCTCAGGCTACCCGGGAATGTGTCACTGTCCCCCGGCCAGACTTGGCGGCAGGTCCCGGGGAGGAATAGTGCCCATGGAAGTCGGAGCTCCAACCTCCAAGTTGACCTCAGCGGGAGCACTCGCTGAGGCTGCCCGGGCATGGGTGACTGTTCCCCGGCCACACTTGGTCGGAGGTCCCGGTGAGGAACATGCCCATGGAAGTTGGTGGGAAGAGAACCGCGAAAGGGAGTTTTGCGGCTGAGCCGCGGCCGAGGAGGTCTCACTAATTCCGGCATGATTCCTGCCAGGCCCGGTACCCTATATGGGACTCGGCTGGGTGGCTGTAGCCGGGACCCTGGAACCCTGGGCGGGGAGCCTAGGGGCGAGAGGGGCCCCATGGAGCTCGGGCAGACTAGAAGTACCCTCGTCTGCCCGCTGGAGGGCGCCCTTCCCGGAGCGGAGGGGACCCCCTTGGCCACCAAGTGCAAGCCGAGTTTGGAGCTCGAAACCCGGCCACACTTGGTAGTTGGTCCCGGTGAGGAACATGCCCATGGAAGTAAGAGCTCAGCGGGAGCAGCCACTCAGGCTACCCGGCAATGTGTCACTGTCCCCCGGCCAAGACTTGGCGGCAAGTCCCGGGGAGGAATAGTGCCCATGGAAGTAGCTCAGCGGGAGCAGCCACTCGGGCTACCCGGGAATGTGTCACTGTCCCCCGGCCAGACTTGGCGGCAGGTCCCGGGGAGGAATAGTGCCCATGGAAGTGGCTCAGCGGGAGCAGCCACTCAAGCTACCCGGGAATGTGTCACTGTCCCCCGGCCAAGACTTGGCGGCAAGTCCCGGGGAGGAATAATGCCCATGGAAGTGGCTCAGCGGGAGCAGCCACTCAGGCTACCCGGGAATGTGTCACTGTCCCCCGGCCAGACTTGGCGGCAGGTCCCGGGGAGGAATAGTGCTCATGGAAGTAGCTCAGCGGGAGCAGCCACTCAGGCTACCCGAGAATGTGTCACTGTCCCTCGGCCACCCTTGGTCGTTGGGTTCCTGATGAGGAACATGCCCATGGAACTAAAGAGTTCAGCGGGAGCATCCGCTCAGGCTACCCGGGAATGTGTCACTGTCCCCCGGCCAGACTTGGCGGCAGGTCCCGGGGAGGAATAGTGCCCATGGAAGTCGGAGCTCCAACCTCCAAGTTGACCTCAGCGGGAGCACTCGCTGAGGCTGCCCGGGCATGGGTGACTGTTCCCCGGCCACACTTGGTCGGAGGTCCCGGTGAGGAACATGCCCATGGAAGTTGGTGGGAAGAGAACCGCGAAAGGGAGTTTTGCGGCTGAGCCGCGGCCGAGGAGGTCTCACTAATTCCGGCATGATTCCTGCCAGGCCCGGTACCCTATATGGGACTCGGCTGGGTGGCTGTAGCCGGGACCCTGGAACCCTGGGCGGGGAGCCTAGGGGCGAGAGGGGCCCCATGGAGCTCGGGCAGACTAGAAGTACCCTCGTCTGCCCGCTGGAGGGCGCCCTTCCCGGAGCGGAGGGGACCCCCTTGGCCACCAAGTGCAAGCCGAGTTTGGAGCTCGAAACCCGGCCACACTTGGTAGTTGGTCCCGGTGAGGAACATGCCCATGGAAGTAAGAGCTCAGCGGGAGCAGCCACTCAGGCTACCCGGCAATGTGTCACTGTCCCCCGGCCAAGACTTGGCGGCAAGTCCCGGGGAGGAATAGTGCCCATGGAAGTAGCTCAGCGGGAGCAGCCACTCGGGCTACCCGGGAATGTGTCACTGTCCCCCGGCCAGACTTGGCGGCAGGTCCCGGGGAGGAATAGTGCCCATGGAAGTGGCTCAGCGGGAGCAGCCACTCAAGCTACCCGGGAATGTGTCACTGTCCCCCGGCCAAGACTTGGCGGCAAGTCCCGGGGAGGAATAATGCCCATGGAAGTGGCTCAGCGGGAGCAGCCACTCAGGCTACCCGGGAATGTGTCACTGTCCCCCGGCCAGACTTGGCGGCAGGTCCCGGGGAGGAATAGTGCTCATGGAAGTAGCTCAGCGGGAGCAGCCACTCAGGCTACCCGAGAATGTGTCACTGTCCCTCGGCCACCCTTGGTCGTTGGGTTCCTGATGAGGAACATGCCCATGGAACTAAAGAGTTCAGCGGGAGCATCCGCTCAGGCTACCCGGGAATGTGTCACTGTCCCCCGGCCAGACTTGGCGGCAGGTCCCGGGGAGGAATAGTGCCCATGGAAGTCGGAGCTCCAACCTCCAAGTTGACCTCAGCGGGAGCACTCGCTGAGGCTGCCCGGGCATGGGTGACTGTTCCCCGGCCACACTTGGTCGGAGGTCCCGGTGAGGAACATGCCCATGGAAGTTGGTGGGAAGAGAACCGCGAAAGGGAGTTTTGCGGCTGAGCCGCGGCCGAGGAGGTCTCACTAATTCCGGCATGATTCCTGCCAGGCCCGGTACCCTATATGGGACTCGGCTGGGTGGCTGTAGCCGGGACCCTGGAACCCTGGGCGGGGAGCCTAGGGGCGAGAGGGGCCCCATGGAGCTCGGGCAGACTAGAAGTACCCTCGTCTGCCCGCTGGAGGGCGCCCTTCCCGGAGCGGAGGGGACCCCCTTGGCCACCAAGTGCAAGCCGAGTTTGGAGCTCGAAACCCGGCCACACTTGGTAGTTGGTCCCGGTGAGGAACATGCCCATGGAAGTAAGAGCTCAGCGGGAGCAGCCACTCAGGCTACCCGGCAATGTGTCACTGTCCCCCGGCCAAGACTTGGCGGCAAGTCCCGGGGAGGAATAGTGCCCATGGAAGTAGCTCAGCGGGAGCAGCCACTCGGGCTACCCGGGAATGTGTCACTGTCCCCCGGCCAGACTTGGCGGCAGGTCCCGGGGAGGAATAGTGCCCATGGAAGTGGCTCAGCGGGAGCAGCCACTCAAGCTACCCGGGAATGTGTCACTGTCCCCCGGCCAAGACTTGGCGGCAAGTCCCGGGGAGGAATAATGCCCATGGAAGTGGCTCAGCGGGAGCAGCCACTCAGGCTACCCGGGAATGTGTCACTGTCCCTCGGCCACACTTTGCCGTAGGTCCCGGTGAGGAACATGCCCATGGAAGTCGGAGCTCCAACCGGGTGAAGCCGCCGAGAGCTAGCCGGGAATAGGGCGCCAAACCCGGCTACCGCCCTCCAGGCTTGCCCCGGTCGAAAGACCTACGTCCTCGCAGCAGCACCAAGCGAAAAATTCTCTAAGTGTGGGAGAACCGGGGACCCGACCGGTGGCACTCTGCCTCTCGCTGCCGCCCTCCTGGAAGCGTCCTCGGTCACTCGGAGTACGGCAGATTTCAGAGCTCCGGAATGGTGAAAAAGAACCGGAGAGAGGGCGAATCCGGCTTCTCTCTGCCGGGCGAGGACCACCGCAGGCGGCGGGGACGTCTGACAGGAGACGGCGCCGCGGCAGGCTTTCTAAGTGGCTGGGCTTTTTGTCCTCGGCGAAAGTCGAAAAAATTTTGCGGTCCGAGCTGCCCTGCTCCTGCCGGGGAAGGCTTACCGCCGGCGGCTGCCAACCCCTGGCTTGCCCGCCGGATCGCCTTCGAAGGCTGCTGAAAAAGAACCCCGAGACGGGCACCTCTCGGAAGAACCGCAGACCAAAACCGACCGGTCCGACTTTCAGTGCACCTTCGGCGGCAGAGAGAAGCAGCAAAAATACCGGTCAGAGAAGGGGAGTTTTGGTCGACTCTGCCAGGCTTTTGCACTAAGTCAGATCCGTAATGCCAGCGGGACTGAGTCGCTTTTGCGTGCCGTGGTCCTGGAGGCCTGCTCGGACAGGGCGGTCCTTCGGGTCCCGCGGGAAGGGGCATTTCATGTTCCTCTGCGGGAGGTGATCCATTTTCTGCGGGAAATGGCGAGCCCCTTCGGCTACAAGAGTGTGTAGGTCCCGCTCAACAGTCTACGTCCTTAACCATCGGGGACTTTGTAGATTGTGCCCGTAATCGCTCTCCGCAGAACAGAGCGGGAGGTCTCCGCGGCGGAGGCCGGAGAGGGCGCGAGGTGAGCGGCATGGTATGACTGGGTTCGTGCCGCTCACTGGTACCCGGAGCGTGGCGCCCTCCGGGTAAAAGGCTAGCCGGGGCGAGCAGGTGGGTTGACGGGCGCATAAGCCACGCCGTCCCCGCCATACAAGGTGCCGGTGGCCTGGCGAACCACCGGCGTAAGGCTAGCCAGGGCGGACCGCGGGGCAGAGGGCGCTTAAGCCACGCTCTCTCTCCATCCCACCAGTACAAACGGGGAAAAAAATTTCAAAGTGTGGGAGAACCGGGGACCCGACCGGTGGCACTCTGCCTCTCGCTGCCGCCCTCCTGGAAGCGTCCTCGGTCACTCGGAGTACGGCAGATTCCAGAGCTCCGGAAGGGTGAAAAAGAACCGGAGAGAGGGCGACTCTGGTTTCTCACTGCCGGGCGAGGACCACCGCAGGCGGCGGGGACGTCTGACAGGAGACGGCGCCGCGGCAGGCTTTCTAAGTGGCTGGGCTTTTTGTCCTCGGCGAAAGTCGAAAAAATTTTGCGGTCCGAGCTGCCCTGCTCCTGCCGGGGAAGGCTTACCGCCGGCGGCTGCCAACCCCTGGCTTGCCCGCCGGATCGCCTTCGAAGGCTGCTGAAAAAGAACCCCGAGACGGGCACCTCTCGGAAGAACCGCAGACCAAAACCGACCGGTCCGACTTTCAGTGCACCTTCGGCGGCAGAGAGAAGCAGCAAAAATACCGGTCAGAGATGGGGAGTTTTGGTCGACTCTGCCAGGCTTTTGCACTAAGTCAGATCCGTAATGCCAGCGGGACTGAGTCGCTTTTGCGTGCCGTGGTCCTGGAGGCCTGCTCGGACAGGGCGGTCCTTCGGGTCCCGCGGGAAGGGGCATTTCATGTTCCTCTGCGGGAGGTGATCCATTTTCTGCGGGAAATGGCGAGCCCCTTCGGCTACAAGAGTGTGTAGGTCCCGCTCAACAGTCTACGTCCTTAACCATCGGGGACTTTGTAGATTGTGCCCGTAATCGCTCTCCGCAGAACAGAGCGGGAGGTCTCCGCGGCGGAGGCCGGAGAGGGCGCGAGGTGAGCGGCATGGTATGACTGGGTTCGTGCCGCTCACTGGTACCCGGAGCGTGGCGCCCTCCGGGTAAAAGGCTAGCCGGGGCGAGCAGGTGGGTTGACGGGCGCATAAGCCACGCCGTCCCCGCCATACAAGGTGCCGGTGGCCTGGCGAACCACCGGCGTAAGGCTAGCCAGGGCGGACCGCGGGGCAGAGGGCGCTTAAGCCACGCTCTCTCTCCATCCCACCAGTACAAACGGGGAAAAAATTTCAAAGTGTGGGAGAACCGGGGACCCGACCGGTGGCACTCTGCCTCTCGCTGCCGCCCTCCTGGAAGCGTCCTCGGTCACTCGGAGTACGGCAGATTCCAGAGCTCCGGAATGGTGAAAAAGAACCGGAGAGAGGGCGACTCTGGTTTCTCACTGCCGGGCGAGGACCACCGCAGGCGGCGGGGACGTCTGACAGGAGACGGCGCCGCGGCAGGCTTTCTAAGTGGCTGGGCTTTTTGTCCTCGGCGAAAGTCGAAAAAATTTTGCGGTCCGAGCTGCCCTGCTCCTGCCGGGGAAGGCTTACCGCCGGCGGCTGCCAACCCCTGGCTTGCCCGCCGGATCGCCTTCGAAGGCTGCTGAAAAAGAACCCCGAGACGGGCACCTCTCGGAAGAACCGCAGACCAAAACCGACCGGTCCGACTTTCAGTGCACCTTCGGCGGCAGAGAGAAGCAGCAAAAATACCGGTCAGAGAAGGGGAGTTTTGGTCGACTCTGCCAGGCTTTTGCACTAAGTCAGATCCGTAATGCCAGCGGGACTGAGTCGCTTTTGCGTGCCGTGGTCCTGGAGGCCTGCTCGGACAGGGCGGTCCTTCGGGTCCCGCGGGAAGGGGCATTTCATGTTCCTCTGCGGGAGGTGATCCATTTTCTGCGGGAAATGGCGAGCCCCTTCGGCTACAAGAGTGTGTAGGTCCCGCTCAACAGTCTACGTCCTTAACCATCGGGGACTTTGTAGATTGTGCCCGTAATCGCTCTCCGCAGAACAGAGCGGGAGGTCTCCGCGGCGGAGGCCGGAGAGGGCGCGAGGTGAGCGGCATGGTATGACTGGGTTCGTGCCGCTCACTGGTACCCGGAGCGTGGCGCCCTCCGGGTAAAAGGCTAGCCGGGGCGAGCAGGTGGGTTGACGGGCGCATAAGCCACGCCGTCCCCGCCATACAAGGTGCCGGTGGCCTGGCGAACCACCGGCGTAAGGCTAGCCAGGGCGGACCGCGGGGCAGAGGGCGCTTAAGCCACGCTCTCTCTCCATCCCACCAGTACAAACGGGGAAAAAATTTCAAAGTGTGGGAGAACCGGGGACCCGACCGGTGGCACTCTGCCTCTCGCTGCCGCCCTCCTGGAAGCGTCCTCGGTCACTCGGAGTACGGCAGATTTCAGAGCTCCGGAATGGTGAAAAAGAACCGGAGAGAGGGCGACTCTGGTTTCTCACTGCCGGGCGAGGACCACCGCAGGCGGCGGGGACGTCTGACAGGAGACGGCGCCGCGGCAGGCTTTCTAAGTGGCTGGGCTTTTTGTCCTCGGCGAAAGTCGAAAAAATTTTGCGGTCCGAGCTGCCCTGCTCCTGCCGGGGAAGGCTTACCGCCGGCGGCTGCCAACCCCTGGCTTGCCCGCCGGATCGCCTTCGAAGGCTGCTGAAAAAGAACTCCGAGACGGGCACCTCTCGGAAGAACCGCAGACCAAAACCGACCGGTCCGACTTTCAGTGCACCTTCGGCGGCAGAGAGAAGCAGCAAAAATACCGGTCAGAGAAGGGGAGTTTTGGTCGACTCTGCCAGGTTTTTGCACTAAGTCAGATCCGTAATGCCAGCGGGACTGAGTCGCTTTTGCGTGCCGTGGTCCTGGAGGCCTGCTCGGACAGGGCGGTCCTTCGGGTCCCGCGGGAAGGGGCATTTCATGTTCCTCTGCGGGAGGTGATCCATTTTCTGCGGGAAATGGCGAGCCCCTTCGGCTACAAGAGTGTGTAGGTCCCGCTCAACAGTCTACGTCCTTAACCATCGGGGACTTTGTAGATTGTGCCCGTAATCGCTCTCCGCAGAACAGAGCGGGAGGTCTCCGCGGCGGAGGCCGGAGAGGGCGCGAGGTGAGCGGCATGGTATGACTGGGTTCGTGCCGCTCACTGGTACCCGGAGCGTGGCGCCCTCCGGGTAAAAGGCTAGCCGGGGCGAGCAGGTGGGTTGACGGGCGCATAAGCCACGCCGTCCCCGCCATACAAGGTGCCGGTGGCCTGGCGAACCACCGGCGTAAGGCTAGCCAGGGCGGACCGCGGGGCAGAGGGCGCATAAGCCACGCCGACCCCGCTGTACAAGGTGCCGGTGGCCTGGCGAACCACCGGCGTAAGGCTAGCCAAGGGCGTACCGCGGGGCAGAGGGCGCTTAAGCCACGCTCTCTCTCCATCCCACCAGTACAAACGGGGAAAAAATTTCAAAGTGTGGGAGAACCGGGGACCCGACCGGTGGCACTCTGCCTCTCGCTGCCGCCCTCCTGGAAGCGTCCTCGGCCACTCGGTGTCCGGCAGATTTCAGAGCTCCGGAATGGTGAAAAAGAACCGGTGAGAGGGCGACTCCGGATTCTCTCTGCCGGGCGAGGACCACCGCAGGCGGCATGGGAAGTCTGACAGGAGACGGCGCTGCGGGCAGGATTTCGAAGTGCAT
The DNA here is from genome assembly GCF_040894005.1 of Engystomops pustulosus. Classification (NCBI taxonomy): domain Eukaryota; kingdom Metazoa; phylum Chordata; class Amphibia; order Anura; family Leptodactylidae; genus Engystomops; species Engystomops pustulosus. The sequence continues at coordinate 8,113 of NW_027285123.1, forward strand.
GGGCTTTTGGCCTCGGCGAAAGTCGAAAAAATTTTGCGGTCCGAGCTGCCCTGCTCCTGCCGGGGAAGGCTCACCGCCGGCGGCTGCCGACCCCTGGCTTGCCCGCCGGATGTCCTTCGAAGGCTGCTGAAAAAGAACTGCCAGGCGGGCACCTCTCGGAAGAACCGCAGACAAAAACATAAAAATTTTGGGCGATCCGACCCTCAGTGCACCTTCGGCGGCAGAGAAAAGCATCAAAAATACCGGTCAAAGAAGCGAGGTTTTGGTCGACTCTGCCAGGTTTTTGCACAAAGTGTTGGCATCGTGCGGCGTCGCGCTTTGCTGTACCGTATCCCCAATGGAGCGGCGCCCGGCGGGGTAGGCTAGCCATGTGAGGTCGAGGGCGGGAGAACGGGACGTAAGCCAGGCCGTTCTCCACAAGAAATTCCGGACGCGGAGACCCCTTCTCCGCCCTACGGTCCCCAATGGGGTGGCGCCCGGCGGGTGAGGCTAGCCATGGGAGGACGGGACGCAAGCCAGGCCGTTCTCCACAAGAAATTCCGGACGCGGAGACCCCTTCTCCGCCCTACGGTCCCCAATGGGGTGGCGCCCGGCGGGTGAGGCTAGCCATGTGAGGTCGAGGGCGGGAGGACGGGACGTAAGCCAGGCCGTTCTCCACAAGTAAAATTCCGGACGCGGAGACCCCTTCTCCGCCCTACGGTCCCCAATGGGGTGGCGCCCGGCGGGTGAGGCTAGCCATGTGAGGTCGAGGGCGGGAGGACGGGACGTAAGCCAGGCCGTTCTCCACAAGTAAAATTCCGGACGCGGAGACCCCTTCTCCGCCCTACGGTCCCCAATGGGGTGGCTCCCGGCGGGTGAGGCTAGCCATGTGAGGTCGAGGGCGGGAGGACGGGACGTAAGCCAGGCCGTTCTCCACAAGTAAAATTCCGGACGCGGAGACCCCTTCTCCGCCCTACGGTCCCCAATGGGGTGGCTCCCGGCGGGTGAGGCTAGCCATGTGAGGTCGAGGGCGGGAGGACGGGACGCAAGCCAGGCCGTTCTCCACAAACTCCCAGCGGTAGAGTCTCGGCTCTCCGCTCTTTTGATCGATCTGACACAGCGCGATCCGGCGGGGCAAGGCACTTTGCTCGGTCAGGGGTATTGGCCCCGGCCGGTTTATGGTAAAGCGTTCCTTAGCCTCAGTCTTGGTCGCGCATCAATCCCCCGCTCCCCGTGAGCGGCTGTCGTCCTCTGCCTAAGGTTGTGTAGCGCGGTGCCAGTGTGGTCCTCGCACGGCCCCGCTCCTGCCACAAGCGGTAGGACTCTCTGCTTCGGCTGAGGTTTGCTACGAAGCGTATGGAACGGGCGTACTCCACCGTACCGTGGGTGGGGGGCGGCGGCGTTGGCGGCGGCAGCGTCCAGCGAGGAGCTCCGGCTCCCCGCGGTAGCGCCTCGCCTAGTGTCCCTCGGGCAAGTCCAATCGCCCCCCGCCCGGTCGGAGAGCGCAGACACTTCTGTGTCCACGGTTTATTTCCGCAGCACGAAAAGGGACGGCTCCCGCTTGCTCCTCGCGGGGACGAGGCTTAGACCCACCGTGGCGCTTCCGCGGTAGGTAGGGTCGTCTGCCGTAGGAGCGGTAGCGGTCGAGTGGTCCCCAGTGTACCCTGTTAGCGCTGCCCGCCTACGCCTGAAGAGCTGCGGACCGAGAAAAAGGTTCGCTCCGCTGCTGACGGCGAAGCGCGCGGCACGCCGCGGAAGAGGAGAGGGAGCGGTCGCCCCCGGGGCGGCTCCCCTCCGAGTCCGGCAGAAGCAGAGATTGTAGCGGAGGGGGGGGGTTTTCTAAATTCCCCGGGCGTGTTATCCCCAGCGGTAGCCTTCGAACTCTTCAACCGCAAGCACGATCGCACGTTCACAGCACCCGTCACTAGGAGCCGGGCCAGAGGCGGGCGGCAGACGAAACCGACATGAGCGCTTAAGGGTATTGCACCCCCGGCGCCCAGACCCTGGAAATTGAGTCTGCCCCCAAAGCCCACCCGCGTCCTCCTTGGCGCTCCCGGAGTACATGGTCGTAGATGGGCCATCGGTCGCTAATGCCAAACTGCGTCCCAGGGGTGCGTCCCCTCTGACCAACGGCAGACCCATCCCTCTCGCCAATCCGCGGATCCCCGCCAGGTCCCGAACAGGGCTCGTCCTTTAGCGTTTCAAATGCGCCCTCCCCGCCATACGAGGGGTTGAGGACCGTAGCCTTCCCTTACGAGAGGCACCAGGGGTGCGCCTGCTCGAGGGCCCGGCCGTGGGCGTAACGCTTGGGCCGCCCGGGGGAGTCGGTAGACCATGGGAGACCAACACTCGCACACGAACGTTGCCCGTGCTTTGTGGAAGAGAGCTTCTTTTGCGAGGTTGTCGCTGCGGATGGCGCCCGGACAAACCCTATCCCTAATACTTCTGGGGAATTGGCGTCTAAGCCACCCTGCTCGGTATCCCTGCACCCACGAAGGGGGCCGTGGAAGGCTTGGGGTCTCGCCGGCGAAACCGACCGGATGCCCGGGGTACTGAACCCCCGGGGTCCCACCCTGGAAATTGAGCCGTCCGACCCCGCCACGTCTTCCTAGTGCTCTCCTTGGCTCCCCCGCCTGTGGGCGTCGTTAGGGGCTGCGGTCATCAGCGCCGGCTAAGCTTCGGCAACACGGCCGACCCACCCCTTCGGCGCCTGGGGGAGCCTGGTCCCAGTCCGGGCCGTTCCGTAGGGGCGGCTATCCCTTACATGAGGGACTCGGTGCGTCCGCTCGGGCTGCGGGGCTCCGGCTCCGACAGCCGGGGAGCTGGTTTTGACCGCGGGCCTCGACGGGAGCCGGCAGGGACCGGACTTAGGCGTCAAGCCGAAAATAACCCCGGCACCCTCGCGTGCTTCCAAAGCGAGGGGACCTTTGGCCGAGCGGGGGCACCGGAAGCCGAACCGACCCCAACCCCTCTTCCTACCCCAGGGCTGGGCTGACCAATCCCCTGATCGGGTCTAAAATGGAAGAAGGGGATTCGAGGGAAGGGGCTGGCGGAAGGCAGTTGCCCGACGGAGTAGGCGAAGGCCAGGCCGTTTCCGAGTCCCGAGCAGAGGAGGGCGAACTCGGCTCTTCATCGACCGACGGCGAGGCGAGGGCGGTGGCTGCCGCGGGGAAGACTCCATTGCTCGTCAGCGCGCTAGGAGCGGGGCCGACTGGCTGCTCGGGGTATGGCATCCCCGGGGGCCCACCCTGGAAATCTTCGCTCCTCAGCCGCTGCAGGTTATAAGGTCCCGCCGCGCGTAAGCGCTCAACTCTCCGACCCACGGATGTCGAGCCCATGGTGAGCCGGCCGTTTCGTACGGGGAAAAGGGGTCCTCTGGCCCCACATCGATCGAGGGGGGTTTAGATCCGCGGAGGCACGCACCGCGAGGCGAATCGCTGCTTTTCCCCAAGAGGTTAACCTTCAAACCACCGAGTAGGTTCGGGGCAGGGCCGACAGTCTGCACTGGGGTATTGCATCCCTGGTGGGGCGACCCTGGAAATCTCTGCCCCTTTCCACTCTTTCGGTTGGGCCTCTCGTCGGGGCGAGCGTAAGTCGGCAAGCAGACGTGGGAAGAGGCTTCTTACCGGTGACACTCCCTTCGTGAGAGAGGCAGGTACTCGCCCCGGACCCCGGTCCAAATCTGCGCGGGCCGGACGGCGTCGGCCCTAGCCGAAGGCCGCTCCCGCGAAGCCAGGGAGCCGAAAATAACCCCGACACCCTCCGCGACCTCGCGTGCTTCCAAAGCGAGGGGAACCTTTGGCCGAGCGGGGGCACCCGAAGCCGAACCGACCCCAACCCCTCTTCCTACCCCAGGGCTGGGCTGACCAATCCCCTGATCGGGTCTAAAATGGAAGAAGGGGATTCGAGGGAAGGGGCTGGCGGAAGGCAGTTGCCCGACGGAGTAGGCGAAGGCCAGGCCGTTTCCAAATATCGAGCAGAGGAGGGCGAACGACGTTCTTCATCGACTGACGGCGAGGCTAGGGCGAAGGCGGTGGCTGCCGCGGGGAAGACTCCATTGCTTGCCAGCGTGCTAGGAGCGGGGCCGACAGGCTGCTCGGGGTATGGCATCCCCGGGGGCCCACCCTGGAAATCTTCGCTCCTCAGCCGCTGCAGGTTATAAGGTCCCGCCGCGCGTAAGCGCTCAACTCCCCGACCCACGGACGTCGAGCCCATGGTGAGCTGACAGTTTCGTACGGGGAAAAGGGGTCCTCTGGCCCCACATCGATCGAGGGGGTTTAGATCCGCGGAGGCACGCACCGCGAGGCGAATCGCTGCTTTTCCCCAAGAGGTTAACCTTCAAACCACCGAGTAGGTTCGGGGCAGGGCCGACTGCCTGCACTGGGGTATTGCATCCCTGGTGGGGCGAC
>NW_027285123.1:22500-50000 GCF_040894005.1 Engystomops pustulosus
CCCTCCGCTCTCGACACCAGCCTCCGGGCAGCCACGACGAGCCATCGATCCGCCGAGTGGAGGGACTCTGTCTCGCTCCCCAGCCGGGGAGCAACCCCCAGGGGGGGGACGGTCTTGAGAGACTCGTCTTGAAACACGGTTGACTGTCCCTGGTTAAGAGAGTGTCGGAGCGGACGTTTGCGCGCCGCCGGCGGCGCCCCCCCCCCCCCCCCCCCCCACCTTCTCTAATAAACCTCGAGGGGTGCATTACTCGTCGGTGGGCTTAATTTTCGGGGGTGGGCTTAATTTTCGGGGGCGGGCTTAATGCTCGGGGGGGCGGGCTTAATGCTCGGGGGGCGGGCTTAAGTCTGGTGGGTTGTCGGAAGGTGCCCAGACGGCAGTGGAGCTGCCTGATGGAGGAGCAGGGGGCTTCGCTGCGTGTAGCCGTGTAGCGAGCGCAGTAGTGGCCGGTGAAGGGGGCGCGCGTGTGCCGGCATGCCCCGAGAGCGAGAGCCGGAGAGAGCAGTGTGCCTCCGTCATTGGCGAGAGCCAGCAGGGCCGCGGGCAGCACACAAAGCATAAAGTCATGGATCATTGGGCAAGGGCGGCGAGTGATGCAGAGTGATACATTGAGTGCCGTGCAGTGGCAGACATAAGCCGCGTAGAACGTAGGCGCGGAGCAGAGGCCGGAGGATGTCAGAGAGTGTGGCCGGCGAGGGGTGCACCTCTGCGGGCATGCCTCCGACGTCTAGCCCCCGTTGGTCACGGGGGCTCGGCCAAGCACGCGCCGCCGGCCCCGCAGAGCTGGTTCTCGCCTGGAGTGCGAGCCTTGCCCCGAGCATGGACTTCCGAAGTGATGACGTCAGCGGGAGCAGCCGCTCGGCCGTATCCGGCCGCATGTCACTGTCCCCCGGCCAGACTTGGCGGCAAGTCCCGGGGAGGGGCAAGCCCATGGAAGTAGGAGCTCAGCGGGAGCAGCCAGTTGGCCTATCCGGCCACATGTCACTGTCCCCCGGCCAGACTTGGCGGCAAGTCCCGGGGAGGAACAAGCCCATGGAAGTAGGAGCTCCTACTTCCAAAGTGATGACGTCAGCGGGAGCAGCCGCTCGGCCGTATCCAGCCGCATGTCACTGTTCCCCGGCCAGACTTGGCGGCAAGTCCCGGGGAGCGGCAAGCCCATGGAAGTAAAAGCTCAGCGGGAGCAGCCAGTTGGCCTATCCGGCCACATGTCACTGTCCCCCGGCCAGACTTGGCGGCAAGTCCCGGGGAGGAACAAGCCCATGGAAGTAGGAGCTCCTACTTCCAAAGTGATGACGTCAGCGGGAGCAGCCGCTCGGCCGTATCCGGCGGCATGTCACTGTCCCCCGGCCAGACTTGGCGGCAAGTCCCGGGGAGGAACAAGCCCATGGAAGTAGGAGCTCAGCGGGAGCAGCCAGTTGGCCTATGCGGCCACATGTCACTGTCCCCCGGCCAGACTTGGCGGCAAGTCCCGGGGAGGAACAAGCCCATGGAAGTAGGAGCTCCTACTTCCAAAGTGATGACGTCAGCGGGAGCAGCCGCTCGGCCGTATCCGGCCGCATGTCACTGTTCCCCGGCCAGACTTGGCGGCAAGTCCCGGGGAGGGGCAAGCCCATGGAAGTAGGAGCTCAGCGGGAGCAGCCAGTTGGCCTATCCGGCCACATGTCACTGTCCCCCGGCCAGACTTGGCGGCAAGTCCCGGGGAGGAACAAGCCCATGGAAGTAGGAGCTCCTACTTCCAAAGTGATGACGTCAGCGGGAGCAGCCGCTCGGCCGTATCCGGCCGCATGTCACTGTTCCCCGGCCAGACTTGGCGGCAAGTCCCGGGGAGGAATAATGCCCATGGAAGTAGGAGCTCCTACTTCCAAAGGGGCAAGTCAGCGGGAGAAGCCACTTCGCCTACCCGGCCAAGTGTCACTGTCCCCCGGCCAGACTTGGCGGCAAGTCCCGGGGAGGAATAATGCCCATGGAAGTAGGAGCTCCTACTTCCAAAGGGGCAAGTCAGCGGGAGAAGCCACTTCGCCTACCCGGCCAAGTGTCACTGTCCCCCGGCCAGACTTGGCGGCAAGTCCCGGGGAGGAATAATGCCCATGGAAGTAGGAGCTCCTACTTCCAAAGGGGCAAGTCAGCGGGAGAAGCCACTTCGCCTACCCGGCCAAGTGTCACTGTCCCCCGGCCAGACTTGGCGGCAAGTCCCGGGGAGGAATAATGCCCATGGAAGTAGGAGCTCCTACTTCCAAAGGGGCAAGTCAGCGGGAGAAGCCACTTCGCCTACCCGGCCAAGTGTCACTGTCCCCCGGCCAGACTTGGCGGCAAGTCCCGGGGAGGAATAATGCCCATGGAAGTAGGAGCTCCTACTTCCAAAGGGGCAAGTCAGCGGGAGAAGCCACTTCGCCTACCCGGCCAAGTGTCACTGTCCCCCGGCCAGACTTGGCGGCAAGTCCCGGGGAGGAATAATGCCCATGGAAGTAGGAGCTCCTACTTCCAAAGGGGCAAGTCAGCGGGAGAAGCCACTTCGCCTACCCGGCCAAGTGTCACTGTCCCCCGGCCAGACTTGGCGGCAAGTCCCGGGGAGGAATAATGCCCATGGAAGTAGGAGCTCCTACTTCCAAAGGGGCAAGTCAGCGGGAGAAGCCAGTTGGCCTATCCGGCCTAGAGTCACTGTTCCCCGGCCACATTTGGCAGTAGGTCCCTGGGAGGAATAATGCCCATGGAAGTAGGAGCTACTACCTCCAAAGGGTGAAGACACTTGGCTCTAAGTGCCCGAGAGGTGTAATGCCCTTGGAAGTAAGAGCTCCTACTTCCAAAGGGGCAAGTCAGCGGGAGAAGCCAGTTGGCCTATCCGGCCAAGAGTCACTGTTCCCCGGCCACACTTGGCAGTAGGTCCCGGGGAGGAATAATGCCCATGGAAGTAAGAGCTCCTACTTCCAAAGGGGCAAGTCAGCGGGAGAAGCCAGTTGGCCTATCCGGCCAAGAGTCACTGTTCCCCGGCTACACTAGGCAGTAGGTCCCGGGGAGGAATAATGCCCATGGAAGTAGGAGCTACTACTTCCAAAGGGGCAAGTCAGCGGGAGAAGCCAGTTGGCCTATCCGGCCTAGAGTCACTGTTCCCCGGCCACATTTGGCAGTAGGTCCCTGGGAGGAATAATGCCCATGGAAGTAGGAGCTACTACCTCCAAAGGGTAAAGACACTTGGCTCTAAGTGCCCGAGAGGTGTAATGCCCTTGGAAGTAAGAGCTCCTACTTCCAAAGGGGCAAGTCAGCGGGAGAAGCCAGTTGGCCTATCCGGCCAAGAGTCACTGTTCCCCGGCCACACTTGGCAGTAGGTCCCGGGGAGGAATAATGCCCATGGAAGTAAGAGCTCCTACTTCCAAAGGGGCAAGTCAGCGGGAGAAGCCAGTTGGCCTATCCGGCCAAGAGTCACTGTTCCCCGGCTACACTAGGCAGTAGGTCCCGGGGAGGAATAATGCCCATGGAAGTAGGAGCTACTACTTCCAAAGGGGCAAGTCAGCGGGAGAAGCAAGTTGGCCTATCCGGCCAAGAGTCACTGTTCCCCGGCCACACTTGGCAGTAGGTCCCGGGGAGGAATAATGCCCATGGAAGTAGGAGCTACTACTTCCAAAGGGGCAAGTCAGCGGGAGAAGCCAGTTGGCCTATCCGGCCAAGAGTCACTGTTCCCCGGCTACACTAGGCAGTAGGTCCCGGGGAGGAATAATGCCCATGGAAGTAGGAGCTACTACTTCCAAAGGGGCAAGTCAGCGGGAGAAGCCAGTTGGCCTATCCGGCCAAGAGTCACTGTTCCCCGGCCACACTTGGCAGTAGGTCCCGGGGAGGAATAATGCCCATGGAAGTAGGAGCTACTACTTCCAAAGGGGCAAGTCAGCGGGAGAAGCCAGTTGGCCTATCCGGCCTAGAGTCACTGTTCCCCGGCCACATTTGGCAGTAGGTCCCGGGGAGGAATAATGCCCATGGAAGTAGGAGCTACTACCTCCAAAGGGTGAAGACACTTGGCTCTAAGTGCCCGAGAGGTATAATGCCCATGGAAGTAAGAGCTCCTACTTCCAAAGGGGCAAGTCAGCGGGAGAAGCCAGTTGGCCTATCCGGCCAAGAGTCACTGTTCCCCGGCCACACTTGGCAGTAGGTCCCGGGGAGGAATAATGCCCATGGAAGTAAGAGCTCCTACTTCCAAAGGGGCAAGTCAGCAGGAGAAGCCAGTTGGCCTATCCGGCCAAGAGTCACTGTTCCCCGGCCACACTAGGCAGTAGGTCCCGGGGAGGAATAATGCCCATGGAAGTAGGAGCTACTACTTCCAAAGGGGCAAGTCAGCGGGAGAAGCCAGTTGGCCTATCCGGCCAAGAGTCACTGTTCCCCGGCCACACTTGGCAGTAGGTCCCGGGGAGGAATAATGCCCATGGAAGTAGGAGCTACTACTTCCAAAGGGGCAAGTCAGCGGGAGAAGCCAGTTGGCCTACCCGGCCAAGTGTCACTGTCCCCCGGCCAGACTTGGCGGCAAGTCCCGGGGAGGAATAATGCCCATGGAAGTAGGAGCTCCTACTTCCAAAGGGGCAAGTCAGCGGGAGAAGCCACTTCGCCTACCCGGCCAAGTGTCACTGTCCCCCGGCCAGACTTGGCGGCAAGTCCCGGGGAGGAATAATGCCCATGGAAGTAGGAGCTCCTACTTCCAAAGGGGCAAGTCAGCGGGAGAAGCCACTTCGCCTACCCGGCCAAGTGTCACTGTCCCCCGGCCAGACTTGGCGGCAAGTCCCGGGGAGGAATAATGCCCATGGAAGTAGGAGCTCCTACTTCCAAAGGGGCAAGTCAGCGGGAGAAGCCACTTCGCCTACCCGGCCAAGTGTCACTGTCCCCCGGCCAGACTTGGCGGCAAGTCCCGGGGAGGAATAATGCCCATGGAAGTAGGAGCTCCTACTTCCAAAGGGGCAAGTCAGCGGGAGAAGCCAGTTGGCCTATCCGGCCTAGAGTCACTGTTCCCCGGCCACATTTGGCAGTAGGTCCCTGGGAGGAATAATGCCCATGGAAGTAGGAGCTACTACCTCCAAAGGGTGAAGACACTTGGCTCTAAGTGCCCGAGAGGTGTAATGCCCTTGGAAGTAAGAGCTCCTACTTCCAAAGGGGCAAGTCAGCGGGAGAAGCCAGTTGGCCTATCCGGCCAAGAGTCACTGTTCCCCGGCCACACTTGGCAGTAGGTCCCGGGGAGGAATAATGCCCATGGAAGTAAGAGCTCCTACTTCCAAAGGGGCAAGTCAGCGGGAGAAGCCAGTTGGCCTATCCGGCCAAGAGTCACTGTTCCCCGGCTACACTAGGCAGTAGGTCCCGGGGAGGAATAATGCCCATGGAAGTAGGAGCTACTACTTCCAAAGGGGCAAGTCAGCGGGAGAAGCCAGTTGGCCTATCCGGCCTAGAGTCACTGTTCCCCGGCCACATTTGGCAGTAGGTCCCTGGGAGGAATAATGCCCATGGAAGTAGGAGCTACTACCTCCAAAGGGTAAAGACACTTGGCTCTAAGTGCCCGAGAGGTGTAATGCCCTTGGAAGTAAGAGCTCCTACTTCCAAAGGGGCAAGTCAGCGGGAGAAGCCAGTTGGCCTATCCGGCCAAGAGTCACTGTTCCCCGGCCACACTTGGCAGTAGGTCCCGGGGAGGAATAATGCCCATGGAAGTAAGAGCTCCTACTTCCAAAGGGGCAAGTCAGCGGGAGAAGCCAGTTGGCCTATCCGGCCAAGAGTCACTGTTCCCCGGCTACACTAGGCAGTAGGTCCCGGGGAGGAATAATGCCCATGGAAGTAGGAGCTACTACTTCCAAAGGGGCAAGTCAGCGGGAGAAGCAAGTTGGCCTATCCGGCCAAGAGTCACTGTTCCCCGGCCACACTTGGCAGTAGGTCCCGGGGAGGAATAATGCCCATGGAAGTAGGAGCTACTACTTCCAAAGGGGCAAGTCAGCGGGAGAAGCCAGTTGGCCTATCCGGCCAAGAGTCACTGTTCCCCGGCTACACTAGGCAGTAGGTCCCGGGGAGGAATAATGCCCATGGAAGTAGGAGCTACTACTTCCAAAGGGGCAAGTCAGCGGGAGAAGCCAGTTGGCCTATCCGGCCAAGAGTCACTGTTCCCCGGCCACACTTGGCAGTAGGTCCCGGGGAGGAATAATGCCCATGGAAGTAGGAGCTACTACTTCCAAAGGGGCAAGTCAGCGGGAGAAGCCAGTTGGCCTATCCGGCCTAGAGTCACTGTTCCCCGGCCACATTTGGCAGTAGGTCCCGGGGAGGAATAATGCCCATGGAAGTAGGAGCTACTACCTCCAAAGGGTGAAGACACTTGGCTCTAAGTGCCCGAGAGGTATAATGCCCATGGAAGTAAGAGCTCCTACTTCCAAAGGGGCAAGTCAGCGGGAGAAGCCAGTTGGCCTATCCGGCCAAGAGTCACTGTTCCCCGGCCACACTTGGCAGTAGGTCCCGGGGAGGAATAATGCCCATGGAAGTAAGAGCTCCTACTTCCAAAGGGGCAAGTCAGCAGGAGAAGCCAGTTGGCCTATCCGGCCAAGAGTCACTGTTCCCCGGCCACACTAGGCAGTAGGTCCCGGGGAGGAATAATGCCCATGGAAGTAGGAGCTACTACTTCCAAAGGGGCAAGTCAGCGGGAGAAGCCAGTTGGCCTATCCGGCCAAGAGTCACTGTTCCCCGGCCACACTTGGCAGTAGGTCCCGGGGAGGAATAATGCCCATGGAAGTAGGAGCTACTACTTCCAAAGGGGCAAGTCAGCGGGAGAAGCCAGTTGGCCTACCCGGCCAAGTGTCACTGTCCCCCGGCCAGACTTGGCGGCAAGTCCCGGGGAGGAATAATGCCCATGGAAGTAGGAGCTCCTACTTCCAAAGGGGCAAGTCAGCGGGAGAAGCCACTTCGCCTACCCGGCCAAGTGTCACTGTCCCCCGGCCAGACTTGGCGGCAAGTCCCGGGGAGGAATAATGCCCATGGAAGTAGGAGCTCCTACTTCCAAAGGGGCAAGTCAGCGGGAGAAGCCACTTCGCCTACCCGGCCAAGTGTCACTGTCCCCCGGCCAGACTTGGCGGCAAGTCCCGGGGAGGAATAATGCCCATGGAAGTAGGAGCTCCTACTTCCAAAGGGGCAAGTCAGCGGGAGAAGCCACTTCGCCTACCCGGCCAAGTGTCACTGTCCCCCGGCCAGACTTGGCGGCAAGTCCCGGGGAGGAATAATGCCCATGGAAGTAGGAGCTCCTACTTCCAAAGGGGCAAGTCAGCGGGAGAAGCCAGTTGGCCTATCCGGCCTAGAGTCACTGTTCCCCGGCCACATTTGGCAGTAGGTCCCTGGGAGGAATAATGCCCATGGAAGTAGGAGCTACTACCTCCAAAGGGTGAAGACACTTGGCTCTAAGTGCCCGAGAGGTGTAATGCCCTTGGAAGTAAGAGCTCCTACTTCCAAAGGGGCAAGTCAGCGGGAGAAGCCAGTTGGCCTATCCGGCCAAGAGTCACTGTTCCCCGGCCACACTTGGCAGTAGGTCCCGGGGAGGAATAATGCCCATGGAAGTAAGAGCTCCTACTTCCAAAGGGGCAAGTCAGCGGGAGAAGCCAGTTGGCCTATCCGGCCAAGAGTCACTGTTCCCCGGCTACACTAGGCAGTAGGTCCCGGGGAGGAATAATGCCCATGGAAGTAGGAGCTACTACTTCCAAAGGGGCAAGTCAGCGGGAGAAGCCAGTTGGCCTATCCGGCCTAGAGTCACTGTTCCCCGGCCACATTTGGCAGTAGGTCCCTGGGAGGAATAATGCCCATGGAAGTAGGAGCTACTACCTCCAAAGGGTAAAGACACTTGGCTCTAAGTGCCCGAGAGGTGTAATGCCCTTGGAAGTAAGAGCTCCTACTTCCAAAGGGGCAAGTCAGCGGGAGAAGCCAGTTGGCCTATCCGGCCAAGAGTCACTGTTCCCCGGCCACACTTGGCAGTAGGTCCCGGGGAGGAATAATGCCCATGGAAGTAAGAGCTCCTACTTCCAAAGGGGCAAGTCAGCGGGAGAAGCCAGTTGGCCTATCCGGCCAAGAGTCACTGTTCCCCGGCTACACTAGGCAGTAGGTCCCGGGGAGGAATAATGCCCATGGAAGTAGGAGCTACTACTTCCAAAGGGGCAAGTCAGCGGGAGAAGCAAGTTGGCCTATCCGGCCAAGAGTCACTGTTCCCCGGCCACACTTGGCAGTAGGTCCCGGGGAGGAATAATGCCCATGGAAGTAGGAGCTACTACTTCCAAAGGGGCAAGTCAGCGGGAGAAGCCAGTTGGCCTATCCGGCCAAGAGTCACTGTTCCCCGGCTACACTAGGCAGTAGGTCCCGGGGAGGAATAATGCCCATGGAAGTAGGAGCTACTACTTCCAAAGGGGCAAGTCAGCGGGAGAAGCCAGTTGGCCTATCCGGCCAAGAGTCACTGTTCCCCGGCCACACTTGGCAGTAGGTCCCGGGGAGGAATAATGCCCATGGAAGTAGGAGCTACTACTTCCAAAGGGGCAAGTCAGCGGGAGAAGCCAGTTGGCCTATCCGGCCTAGAGTCACTGTTCCCCGGCCACATTTGGCAGTAGGTCCCGGGGAGGAATAATGCCCATGGAAGTAGGAGCTACTACCTCCAAAGGGTGAAGACACTTGGCTCTAAGTGCCCGAGAGGTATAATGCCCATGGAAGTAAGAGCTCCTACTTCCAAAGGGGCAAGTCAGCGGGAGAAGCCAGTTGGCCTATCCGGCCAAGAGTCACTGTTCCCCGGCCACACTTGGCAGTAGGTCCCGGGGAGGAATAATGCCCATGGAAGTAAGAGCTCCTACTTCCAAAGGGGCAAGTCAGCAGGAGAAGCCAGTTGGCCTATCCGGCCAAGAGTCACTGTTCCCCGGCCACACTAGGCAGTAGGTCCCGGGGAGGAATAATGCCCATGGAAGTAGGAGCTACTACTTCCAAAGGGGCAAGTCAGCGGGAGAAGCCAGTTGGCCTATCCGGCCAAGAGTCACTGTTCCCCGGCCACACTTGGCAGTAGGTCCCGGGGAGGAATAATGCCCATGGAAGTAGGAGCTACTACTTCCAAAGGGGCAAGTCAGCGGGAGAAGCCAGTTGGCCTACCCGGCCAAGTGTCACTGTCCCCCGGCCAGACTTGGCGGCAAGTCCCGGGGAGGAATAATGCCCATGGAAGTAGGAGCTCCTACTTCCAAAGGGGCAAGTCAGCGGGAGAAGCCACTTCGCCTACCCGGCCAAGTGTCACTGTCCCCCGGCCAGACTTGGCGGCAAGTCCCGGGGAGGAATAATGCCCATGGAAGTAGGAGCTCCTACTTCCAAAGGGGCAAGTCAGCGGGAGAAGCCACTTCGCCTACCCGGCCAAGTGTCACTGTCCCCCGGCCAGACTTGGCGGCAAGTCCCGGGGAGGAATAATGCCCATGGAAGTAGGAGCTCCTACTTCCAAAGGGGCAAGTCAGCGGGAGAAGCCACTTCGCCTACCCGGCCAAGTGTCACTGTCCCCCGGCCAGACTTGGCGGCAAGTCCCGGGGAGGAATAATGCCCATGGAAGTAGGAGCTCCTACTTCCAAAGGGGCAAGTCAGCGGGAGAAGCCAGTTGGCCTATCCGGCCTAGAGTCACTGTTCCCCGGCCACATTTGGCAGTAGGTCCCTGGGAGGAATAATGCCCATGGAAGTAGGAGCTACTACCTCCAAAGGGTGAAGACACTTGGCTCTAAGTGCCCGAGAGGTGTAATGCCCTTGGAAGTAAGAGCTCCTACTTCCAAAGGGGCAAGTCAGCGGGAGAAGCCAGTTGGCCTATCCGGCCAAGAGTCACTGTTCCCCGGCCACACTTGGCAGTAGGTCCCGGGGAGGAATAATGCCCATGGAAGTAAGAGCTCCTACTTCCAAAGGGGCAAGTCAGCGGGAGAAGCCAGTTGGCCTATCCGGCCAAGAGTCACTGTTCCCCGGCTACACTAGGCAGTAGGTCCCGGGGAGGAATAATGCCCATGGAAGTAGGAGCTACTACTTCCAAAGGGGCAAGTCAGCGGGAGAAGCCACTTGGCCTATCCGGCAAAGGGTCACTGTTCCCCGGCCACACTTGGCAGTAGGTCCCGGGGAGGAATAATGCCCATGGAAGTAGGAGCTACTACCTTCAAAGGGTGAAGACACTTGGCTCTAAGTCCCCGAGAGGTATAATGCCCATGGAAGTAAGAGCTACTACTTCCAAAGGGGCAGGTCAGCGGGAGAAGCCACTTGGCCTACCCGGCCAAGGGTCACTGTTCCCCGGCCACACTTGGCAGTAGGTCCCGGGGAGGAATAATGCCCATGGAAGTAGGAGGTACTACTTCCAAAGGGGCAAGTCAGCGGGAGCAGCCAGTTGGCCTACCCGGCCAAGGGTCACTGTTCCCCGGCCACACTTGGCAGTAGGTCCCGGGGAGGAATAATGCCCATGGAAGTAGGAGCTACTACCTTCAAAGGGTGAAGACACTTGGCTCTAAGTCCCCGAGAGGTATAATGCCCATGGAAGTAAGAGCTACTACTTCCAAAGGGGCAGGTCAGCGGGAGAAGCCACTTGGCCTATCCGGCCAAGGGTCACTGTTCCCCGGCCACACTTGGCAGTAGGTCCCGGGGAGGAATAATGCCCATGGAAGTAGGAGCTACTACTTCCAAAGGGGCAAGTCAGCGGGAGAAGCCACTCGGCCTATCCGGCCACATGTCACTGTCCCCCGGCCACACTTGGCTGTAGGTCCCGATGAGGAATAATGCCCATGGAAGTAGGAGCCTCTACTTCCAAAGGGTCAAGTCAGCGGGAGAAGCCACTCGGCCTATCCGGCCAAGGGTCACTGTTCCCCGGCCGCACTTGGCAGTAGGTCCCGGGGAGGAATAATGCCCATGGAAGTAGGAGCTACTACTTCCAAAGGGGCAAGTCAGCGGGAGAAGCCACTTGGCCTATCCGGCCAAGGGTCACTGTTCCCCGGCTACACTTGGCAGTAGGTCCCGGGGAGGAATAATGCCCATGGAAGTAGGAGCTACTACCTTCAAAGGGTGAAGACACTTGGCTCTAAGTCCCCGAGAGGTATAATGCCCATGGAAGTAAGAGCTATATCTTCCAAAGGGGCAAGTCAGCGGGAGAAGCCACTTGGCCTATCCGGCCAAGGGTCACTGTTCCCCGGCCACACTTGGCAGTAGGTCCCGGGGAGGAATAATGCCCATGGAAGTAGGAGCTACTACTTCCAAAGGGGCAAGTCAGCGGGAGAAGCGACTTGGCCTATCCGGCCAAGGGTCACTGTTCCCCGGCCACACTTGGCAGTAGGTCCCGGGGAGGAATAATGCCCATGGAAGTAGGAGCTACTACTTCCAAAGGGGCAAGTCAGCGGGAGAAGCCACTTGGCCTATCCGGCCAAGAGTCACTGTTCCCCGGCCACACTTGGCAGTAGGTCCCGGGGAGGAATAATGCCCATGGAAGTAGGAGCTCCTACTTCCAAAGGGGCAAGTCAGCGGGAGCAGCCAGTTGGCCTATCCGGCCAAGGGTCACTGTTCCCCGGCCACACTTGGCAGTAGGTCCCGGGGAGGAATAATGCCCATGGAAGTAGGAGCTACTACTTCCAAAGGGGCAGGTCAGCGGGAGAAGCCACTTGGCCTATCCGGCCAAGGGTCACTGTTCCCCGGCCACACTTGGCAGTAGGTCCCGGGGAGGAATAATGCCCATGGAAGTAGGAGCCTCTACTTCCAAAGGGGCAAGTCAGCGGGAGAAGCCACTTGGTCTACCCGGCCAAGGGTCCCTGTTCCCCGGCCACACTTGGCAGTAGGTCCCGGGGAGGAATAATGCCCATGGAAGTAGGAGCCTCTACTTCCAAAGGGGCAAGTCAGCGGGAGAAGCCACTTGGTCTACCCGGCCAAGGGTCCCTGTTCCCCGGCCACACTTGGCAGTAGGTCCCGGGGAGGAATAATGCCCATGGAAGTAGGAGCTACTACTTCCAAAGGGGCAAGTCAGCGGGAGAAGCCACTTGGCCTATACGGCCAAGAGTCACTGTTCCCCGGCCACACTTGGCTGTAGGTCCCGGGGAGGAATAATGCCCATGGAAGTAGGAGCTACTACTTCCAAAGGGGCAAGTCAGCGGGAGAAGCCACTTGGCCTATCCGGCCAAGGGTCACTGTTCCCCGGCCACACTTGTCAGTAGATCCCGGGGAGGAATAATGCCCATGGAAGTAGGAGCTACTACCTCCAAAGGGTGAAGACACTTGGCTCTAAGTGCCCGAGAGGTATAATGCCCATGGAAGTAAGAGCTCCTACTTCCAAAGGGGCAAGTCAGCGGGAGCAGCCAGTTGGCCTATCCGGCCAAGGGTCACTGTTCCCCGGCCACACTTGGCAGTAGGTCCCGGGGAGGAATAATGCCCATGGAAGTAGGAGCTACTACTTCCAAAGGGGCAAGTCAGCGGGAGAAGCCACTTGGCCTACCCGGCCAAGGGTCACTGTTCCCCGGCCACACTTGGCAGTAGGTCCCGGGGAGGAATAATGCCCATGGAAGTAGGAGCTACTACCTTCAAAGGGTGAAGACACTTGGCTCTAAGTCCCCGAGAGGTATAATGCCCATGGAAGTAAGAGCTACTACTTCCAAAGGGGCAAGTCAGCGGGAGAAGCCACTTGGCCTATTCGGCCAAGGGTCACTGTTCCCCGGCCACACTTGGCAGTAGGTCCCGGGGAGGAATAATGCCCATGGAAGTAGGAGGTACTACTTCCAAAGGGGCAAGTCAGCGGGAGAAGCCACTTGGCCTACCCGGCCAAGGGTCACTGTTCCCCGGCCACACTTGGCAGTAGGTCCCGGGGAGGAATAATGCCCATGGAAGTAGGAGCTACTACCTTCAAAGGGTGAAGACACTTGGCTCTAAGTCCCCGAGAGGTATAATGCCCATGGAAGTAAGAGCTACTACTTCCAAAGGGGCAAGTCAGCGGGAGAAGCCACTTGGCCTATCCGGCCAAGGGTCACTGTTCCCCGGCCACACTTGGCAGTAGGTCCCGGGGAGGAATAATGCCCATGGAAGTAGGAGCCTCTACTTCCAAAGGGTCAAGTCAGCGGGAGAAGCCACTTGGCCTATCCGGCCAAGAGTCACTGTTCCCCGGCCACACTTGGCTGTAGGTCCTGGGGAGGAATAATGCCCATGGAAGTAGGAGCTACTACTTCCAAAGGGGCAAGTCAGCGGGAGAAGCCAGTTGGCCTATCCGGCCAAGGGTCACTGTTCCCCGGCCACACTTGGCAGTAGGTCCCGGGGAGGAATAATGCCCATGGAAGTAGGAGCTACTACTTCCAAAGGGGCAAGTCAGCGGGAGAAGCCACTTGGCCTATCCGGCCAAGAGTCACTGTCCCCCGGCCAGACTTGGCGGCAAGTCCCGGGGAGGAATAATGCCCATGGAAGTAAGAGCCTAGCGGGAGCAGCCGCACAGGCTTCCCGGGAATGTGTCACTGTCCCCCCAGGCAAGACTTGGCGGCAAGTCCCGGGGAGGAATAGTGCTCATGGAAGTAGGAGCTCAGCGGGAGAAGCCGCTAAGGCTTACCCGGGAATGTGTCACTGTTCTCGGCCACGCTTGGTCGTAGGTCCCGGTGAGGAACATGCCCATGGAAGTCGGAGCTCCAAACTCCAAATTGACCTCAGCTGGAGCACTTGCTGAGGCTGCCCGGGCATGGGTGACTGTTCCCCGGGCTCACTTGGTCGTAGGTCCCGGTGTGGAACGTGCCCATGGAAGTTGAAGGGAAGAGAACCGCGAAAGGGAGTTTTTGCGCTAAGCCGCGGCCGAGGAGGGCGCACCGATCCCGGCTTGATTCCTGCCATTCCCGGTCCCCAAACCGGACTCGGCATGGTGGTTGGATCCGTGACCCTGGAACCCTGGGCGGGGAGCCTAGGGGCGAGAGGGGCCCCATGGAGCTCGGGCAGACTAGAAGTACCCTCGTCTGCCCGCTGGAGGGCGCCCTTCCCGGAGCGGAGGGGACCCCCTTGGCCACCAAGTGCAAGCCGAGTTTGGAGCTCGAAACCCGGCCAGGCTTGGTCGGAGGTCCCGGTGAGGAACATGGCCATGGAAGTCGGAGCTCAGCGGGAGCAGCCACTCAGGCTACCCGGGAATGTGTCACTGTCCCCCGGCCAGACTTGGCGGCAAGTCCCGGGGAGGAACAGTGCCCATGGAAGTAAGAGCTCAGCGGGAGCAGCCACTCAGGCTACCCGGGAATGTGTCACTGTCCCCCGGCCAAGACTTGGCGGCAAGTCCCGGGGAGGAATAGTGCCCATGGAAGTAGCTCAGCGGGAGCAGCCACTCAGGCTAACCGGGAATGTGTCACTGTCCCCCGGCCAGACTTGGCGGCAAGTCCCGGGGAGGAATAGTGCCCATGGAAGTAGCTCAGCGGGAGCAGCTGCTGAGGCTACCCGTGAATGTGTCACTGTCCCTCGGCCACACTTGGTCGTTGGGTTTCTGATGAGGAACATGCCCATGGAAGTAAGAGTTCAGCGGGAGAAGCCGCTCAGGCTTACCCGGGAATGTGTCACTGTTCTCGGCCACGCTTGGTCGTAGGTCCCGGTGAGGAACATGCCCATGGAAGTCGGAGCTCCAAACTCCAAATTGCCCTCAGCGGGAGCACTTGCTGAGGCTGCCCGGGCATGGGTGACTGTTCCCCGGGCTCACTTGGTCGTAGGTCCCGGTGTGGAACGTGCCCATGGAAGTTGAAGGGAAGAGAACCGCGAAAGGGAGTTTTTGCGCTAAGCCGCGGCCGAGGAGGGCGCACCGATCCCGGCTTGATTCCTGCCATTCCCGGTCCCCAAACCGGACTCGGCATGGTGGTTGGATCCGTGACCCTGGAACCCTGGGCGGGGAGCCTAGGGGCGAGAGGGGCCCCATGGAGCTCGGGCAGACTAGAAGTACCCTCGTCTGCCCGCTGGAGGGCGCCCTTCCCGGAGCGGAGGGGACCCCCTTGGCCACCAAGTGCAAGCCGAGTTTGGAGCTCGAAACCCGGCCAGGCTTGGTCGGAGGTCCCGGTGAGGAACATGGCCATGGAAGTCGGAGCTCAGCGGGAGCAGCCACTCAGGCTACCCGGGAATGTGTCACTGTCCCCTGGCCAAGACTTGGCGGCAAGTCCCGGGGAGGAATAGTGCTCATGGAAGTACCTCAGCGGGAGCAGCCACTCAGGCTACCCGGGAATGTGTCACTGTCCCCCGGCCAAGACTTGGCGGCAAGTCCCGGGGAGGAATAGTGCCCATGGAAGTAGCTCAGCGGGAGCAGCCACTCAGGCTACCCGGGAATGTGTCACTGTCCCCCGGCCAGACTTGGCGGCAGGTCCCGGGGAGGAATAGTGCTCATGGAAGTAGCTCAGCGGGAGCAGCCACTCAGGCTACCCGAGAATGTGTCACTGTCCCTCGGCCACCCTTGGTCGTTGGGTTCCTGATGAGGAACATGCCCATGGAACTAAAGAGTTCAGCGGGAGCATCCGCTCAGGCTACCCGGGAATGTGTCACTGTCCCCCGGCCAGACTTGGCGGCAGGTCCCGGGGAGGAATAGTGCCCATGGAAGTCGGAGCTCCAACCTCCAAGTTGACCTCAGCGGGAGCACTCGCTGAGGCTGCCCGGGCATGGGTGACTGTTCCCCGGCCACACTTGGTCGGAGGTCCCGGTGAGGAACATGCCCATGGAAGTTGGTGGGAAGAGAACCGCGAAAGGGAGTTTTGCGGCTGAGCCGCGGCCGAGGAGGTCTCACTAATTCCGGCATGATTCCTGCCAGGCCCGGTACCCTATATGGGACTCGGCTGGGTGGCTGTAGCCGGGACCCTGGAACCCTGGGCGGGGAGCCTAGGGGCGAGAGGGGCCCCATGGAGCTCGGGCAGACTAGAAGTACCCTCGTCTGCCCGCTGGAGGGCGCCCTTCCCGGAGCGGAGGGGACCCCCTTGGCCACCAAGTGCAAGCCGAGTTTGGAGCTCGAAACCCGGCCACACTTGGTAGTTGGTCCCGGTGAGGAACATGCCCATGGAAGTAAGAGCTCAGCGGGAGCAGCCACTCAGGCTACCCGGCAATGTGTCACTGTCCCCCGGCCAAGACTTGGCGGCAAGTCCCGGGGAGGAATAGTGCCCATGGAAGTAGCTCAGCGGGAGCAGCCACTCGGGCTACCCGGGAATGTGTCACTGTCCCCCGGCCAGACTTGGCGGCAGGTCCCGGGGAGGAATAGTGCCCATGGAAGTGGCTCAGCGGGAGCAGCCACTCAAGCTACCCGGGAATGTGTCACTGTCCCCCGGCCAAGACTTGGCGGCAAGTCCCGGGGAGGAATAATGCCCATGGAAGTGGCTCAGCGGGAGCAGCCACTCAGGCTACCCGGGAATGTGTCACTGTCCCCCGGCCAGACTTGGCGGCAGGTCCCGGGGAGGAATAGTGCTCATGGAAGTAGCTCAGCGGGAGCAGCCACTCAGGCTACCCGAGAATGTGTCACTGTCCCTCGGCCACCCTTGGTCGTTGGGTTCCTGATGAGGAACATGCCCATGGAACTAAAGAGTTCAGCGGGAGCATCCGCTCAGGCTACCCGGGAATGTGTCACTGTCCCCCGGCCAGACTTGGCGGCAGGTCCCGGGGAGGAATAGTGCCCATGGAAGTCGGAGCTCCAACCTCCAAGTTGACCTCAGCGGGAGCACTCGCTGAGGCTGCCCGGGCATGGGTGACTGTTCCCCGGCCACACTTGGTCGGAGGTCCCGGTGAGGAACATGCCCATGGAAGTTGGTGGGAAGAGAACCGCGAAAGGGAGTTTTGCGGCTGAGCCGCGGCCGAGGAGGTCTCACTAATTCCGGCATGATTCCTGCCAGGCCCGGTACCCTATATGGGACTCGGCTGGGTGGCTGTAGCCGGGACCCTGGAACCCTGGGCGGGGAGCCTAGGGGCGAGAGGGGCCCCATGGAGCTCGGGCAGACTAGAAGTACCCTCGTCTGCCCGCTGGAGGGCGCCCTTCCCGGAGCGGAGGGGACCCCCTTGGCCACCAAGTGCAAGCCGAGTTTGGAGCTCGAAACCCGGCCACACTTGGTAGTTGGTCCCGGTGAGGAACATGCCCATGGAAGTAAGAGCTCAGCGGGAGCAGCCACTCAGGCTACCCGGCAATGTGTCACTGTCCCCCGGCCAAGACTTGGCGGCAAGTCCCGGGGAGGAATAGTGCCCATGGAAGTAGCTCAGCGGGAGCAGCCACTCGGGCTACCCGGGAATGTGTCACTGTCCCCCGGCCAGACTTGGCGGCAGGTCCCGGGGAGGAATAGTGCCCATGGAAGTGGCTCAGCGGGAGCAGCCACTCAAGCTACCCGGGAATGTGTCACTGTCCCCCGGCCAAGACTTGGCGGCAAGTCCCGGGGAGGAATAATGCCCATGGAAGTGGCTCAGCGGGAGCAGCCACTCAGGCTACCCGGGAATGTGTCACTGTCCCCCGGCCAGACTTGGCGGCAGGTCCCGGGGAGGAATAGTGCTCATGGAAGTAGCTCAGCGGGAGCAGCCACTCAGGCTACCCGAGAATGTGTCACTGTCCCTCGGCCACCCTTGGTCGTTGGGTTCCTGATGAGGAACATGCCCATGGAACTAAAGAGTTCAGCGGGAGCATCCGCTCAGGCTACCCGGGAATGTGTCACTGTCCCCCGGCCAGACTTGGCGGCAGGTCCCGGGGAGGAATAGTGCCCATGGAAGTCGGAGCTCCAACCTCCAAGTTGACCTCAGCGGGAGCACTCGCTGAGGCTGCCCGGGCATGGGTGACTGTTCCCCGGCCACACTTGGTCGGAGGTCCCGGTGAGGAACATGCCCATGGAAGTTGGTGGGAAGAGAACCGCGAAAGGGAGTTTTGCGGCTGAGCCGCGGCCGAGGAGGTCTCACTAATTCCGGCATGATTCCTGCCAGGCCCGGTACCCTATATGGGACTCGGCTGGGTGGCTGTAGCCGGGACCCTGGAACCCTGGGCGGGGAGCCTAGGGGCGAGAGGGGCCCCATGGAGCTCGGGCAGACTAGAAGTACCCTCGTCTGCCCGCTGGAGGGCGCCCTTCCCGGAGCGGAGGGGACCCCCTTGGCCACCAAGTGCAAGCCGAGTTTGGAGCTCGAAACCCGGCCACACTTGGTAGTTGGTCCCGGTGAGGAACATGCCCATGGAAGTAAGAGCTCAGCGGGAGCAGCCACTCAGGCTACCCGGCAATGTGTCACTGTCCCCCGGCCAAGACTTGGCGGCAAGTCCCGGGGAGGAATAGTGCCCATGGAAGTAGCTCAGCGGGAGCAGCCACTCGGGCTACCCGGGAATGTGTCACTGTCCCCCGGCCAGACTTGGCGGCAGGTCCCGGGGAGGAATAGTGCCCATGGAAGTGGCTCAGCGGGAGCAGCCACTCAAGCTACCCGGGAATGTGTCACTGTCCCCCGGCCAAGACTTGGCGGCAAGTCCCGGGGAGGAATAATGCCCATGGAAGTGGCTCAGCGGGAGCAGCCACTCAGGCTACCCGGGAATGTGTCACTGTCCCTCGGCCACACTTTGCCGTAGGTCCCGGTGAGGAACATGCCCATGGAAGTCGGAGCTCCAACCGGGTGAAGCCGCCGAGAGCTAGCCGGGAATAGGGCGCCAAACCCGGCTACCGCCCTCCAGGCTTGCCCCGGTCGAAAGACCTACGTCCTCGCAGCAGCACCAAGCGAAAAATTCTCTAAGTGTGGGAGAACCGGGGACCCGACCGGTGGCACTCTGCCTCTCGCTGCCGCCCTCCTGGAAGCGTCCTCGGTCACTCGGAGTACGGCAGATTTCAGAGCTCCGGAATGGTGAAAAAGAACCGGAGAGAGGGCGAATCCGGCTTCTCTCTGCCGGGCGAGGACCACCGCAGGCGGCGGGGACGTCTGACAGGAGACGGCGCCGCGGCAGGCTTTCTAAGTGGCTGGGCTTTTTGTCCTCGGCGAAAGTCGAAAAAATTTTGCGGTCCGAGCTGCCCTGCTCCTGCCGGGGAAGGCTTACCGCCGGCGGCTGCCAACCCCTGGCTTGCCCGCCGGATCGCCTTCGAAGGCTGCTGAAAAAGAACCCCGAGACGGGCACCTCTCGGAAGAACCGCAGACCAAAACCGACCGGTCCGACTTTCAGTGCACCTTCGGCGGCAGAGAGAAGCAGCAAAAATACCGGTCAGAGAAGGGGAGTTTTGGTCGACTCTGCCAGGCTTTTGCACTAAGTCAGATCCGTAATGCCAGCGGGACTGAGTCGCTTTTGCGTGCCGTGGTCCTGGAGGCCTGCTCGGACAGGGCGGTCCTTCGGGTCCCGCGGGAAGGGGCATTTCATGTTCCTCTGCGGGAGGTGATCCATTTTCTGCGGGAAATGGCGAGCCCCTTCGGCTACAAGAGTGTGTAGGTCCCGCTCAACAGTCTACGTCCTTAACCATCGGGGACTTTGTAGATTGTGCCCGTAATCGCTCTCCGCAGAACAGAGCGGGAGGTCTCCGCGGCGGAGGCCGGAGAGGGCGCGAGGTGAGCGGCATGGTATGACTGGGTTCGTGCCGCTCACTGGTACCCGGAGCGTGGCGCCCTCCGGGTAAAAGGCTAGCCGGGGCGAGCAGGTGGGTTGACGGGCGCATAAGCCACGCCGTCCCCGCCATACAAGGTGCCGGTGGCCTGGCGAACCACCGGCGTAAGGCTAGCCAGGGCGGACCGCGGGGCAGAGGGCGCTTAAGCCACGCTCTCTCTCCATCCCACCAGTACAAACGGGGAAAAAAATTTCAAAGTGTGGGAGAACCGGGGACCCGACCGGTGGCACTCTGCCTCTCGCTGCCGCCCTCCTGGAAGCGTCCTCGGTCACTCGGAGTACGGCAGATTCCAGAGCTCCGGAAGGGTGAAAAAGAACCGGAGAGAGGGCGACTCTGGTTTCTCACTGCCGGGCGAGGACCACCGCAGGCGGCGGGGACGTCTGACAGGAGACGGCGCCGCGGCAGGCTTTCTAAGTGGCTGGGCTTTTTGTCCTCGGCGAAAGTCGAAAAAATTTTGCGGTCCGAGCTGCCCTGCTCCTGCCGGGGAAGGCTTACCGCCGGCGGCTGCCAACCCCTGGCTTGCCCGCCGGATCGCCTTCGAAGGCTGCTGAAAAAGAACCCCGAGACGGGCACCTCTCGGAAGAACCGCAGACCAAAACCGACCGGTCCGACTTTCAGTGCACCTTCGGCGGCAGAGAGAAGCAGCAAAAATACCGGTCAGAGATGGGGAGTTTTGGTCGACTCTGCCAGGCTTTTGCACTAAGTCAGATCCGTAATGCCAGCGGGACTGAGTCGCTTTTGCGTGCCGTGGTCCTGGAGGCCTGCTCGGACAGGGCGGTCCTTCGGGTCCCGCGGGAAGGGGCATTTCATGTTCCTCTGCGGGAGGTGATCCATTTTCTGCGGGAAATGGCGAGCCCCTTCGGCTACAAGAGTGTGTAGGTCCCGCTCAACAGTCTACGTCCTTAACCATCGGGGACTTTGTAGATTGTGCCCGTAATCGCTCTCCGCAGAACAGAGCGGGAGGTCTCCGCGGCGGAGGCCGGAGAGGGCGCGAGGTGAGCGGCATGGTATGACTGGGTTCGTGCCGCTCACTGGTACCCGGAGCGTGGCGCCCTCCGGGTAAAAGGCTAGCCGGGGCGAGCAGGTGGGTTGACGGGCGCATAAGCCACGCCGTCCCCGCCATACAAGGTGCCGGTGGCCTGGCGAACCACCGGCGTAAGGCTAGCCAGGGCGGACCGCGGGGCAGAGGGCGCTTAAGCCACGCTCTCTCTCCATCCCACCAGTACAAACGGGGAAAAAATTTCAAAGTGTGGGAGAACCGGGGACCCGACCGGTGGCACTCTGCCTCTCGCTGCCGCCCTCCTGGAAGCGTCCTCGGTCACTCGGAGTACGGCAGATTCCAGAGCTCCGGAATGGTGAAAAAGAACCGGAGAGAGGGCGACTCTGGTTTCTCACTGCCGGGCGAGGACCACCGCAGGCGGCGGGGACGTCTGACAGGAGACGGCGCCGCGGCAGGCTTTCTAAGTGGCTGGGCTTTTTGTCCTCGGCGAAAGTCGAAAAAATTTTGCGGTCCGAGCTGCCCTGCTCCTGCCGGGGAAGGCTTACCGCCGGCGGCTGCCAACCCCTGGCTTGCCCGCCGGATCGCCTTCGAAGGCTGCTGAAAAAGAACCCCGAGACGGGCACCTCTCGGAAGAACCGCAGACCAAAACCGACCGGTCCGACTTTCAGTGCACCTTCGGCGGCAGAGAGAAGCAGCAAAAATACCGGTCAGAGAAGGGGAGTTTTGGTCGACTCTGCCAGGCTTTTGCACTAAGTCAGATCCGTAATGCCAGCGGGACTGAGTCGCTTTTGCGTGCCGTGGTCCTGGAGGCCTGCTCGGACAGGGCGGTCCTTCGGGTCCCGCGGGAAGGGGCATTTCATGTTCCTCTGCGGGAGGTGATCCATTTTCTGCGGGAAATGGCGAGCCCCTTCGGCTACAAGAGTGTGTAGGTCCCGCTCAACAGTCTACGTCCTTAACCATCGGGGACTTTGTAGATTGTGCCCGTAATCGCTCTCCGCAGAACAGAGCGGGAGGTCTCCGCGGCGGAGGCCGGAGAGGGCGCGAGGTGAGCGGCATGGTATGACTGGGTTCGTGCCGCTCACTGGTACCCGGAGCGTGGCGCCCTCCGGGTAAAAGGCTAGCCGGGGCGAGCAGGTGGGTTGACGGGCGCATAAGCCACGCCGTCCCCGCCATACAAGGTGCCGGTGGCCTGGCGAACCACCGGCGTAAGGCTAGCCAGGGCGGACCGCGGGGCAGAGGGCGCTTAAGCCACGCTCTCTCTCCATCCCACCAGTACAAACGGGGAAAAAATTTCAAAGTGTGGGAGAACCGGGGACCCGACCGGTGGCACTCTGCCTCTCGCTGCCGCCCTCCTGGAAGCGTCCTCGGTCACTCGGAGTACGGCAGATTTCAGAGCTCCGGAATGGTGAAAAAGAACCGGAGAGAGGGCGACTCTGGTTTCTCACTGCCGGGCGAGGACCACCGCAGGCGGCGGGGACGTCTGACAGGAGACGGCGCCGCGGCAGGCTTTCTAAGTGGCTGGGCTTTTTGTCCTCGGCGAAAGTCGAAAAAATTTTGCGGTCCGAGCTGCCCTGCTCCTGCCGGGGAAGGCTTACCGCCGGCGGCTGCCAACCCCTGGCTTGCCCGCCGGATCGCCTTCGAAGGCTGCTGAAAAAGAACTCCGAGACGGGCACCTCTCGGAAGAACCGCAGACCAAAACCGACCGGTCCGACTTTCAGTGCACCTTCGGCGGCAGAGAGAAGCAGCAAAAATACCGGTCAGAGAAGGGGAGTTTTGGTCGACTCTGCCAGGTTTTTGCACTAAGTCAGATCCGTAATGCCAGCGGGACTGAGTCGCTTTTGCGTGCCGTGGTCCTGGAGGCCTGCTCGGACAGGGCGGTCCTTCGGGTCCCGCGGGAAGGGGCATTTCATGTTCCTCTGCGGGAGGTGATCCATTTTCTGCGGGAAATGGCGAGCCCCTTCGGCTACAAGAGTGTGTAGGTCCCGCTCAACAGTCTACGTCCTTAACCATCGGGGACTTTGTAGATTGTGCCCGTAATCGCTCTCCGCAGAACAGAGCGGGAGGTCTCCGCGGCGGAGGCCGGAGAGGGCGCGAGGTGAGCGGCATGGTATGACTGGGTTCGTGCCGCTCACTGGTACCCGGAGCGTGGCGCCCTCCGGGTAAAAGGCTAGCCGGGGCGAGCAGGTGGGTTGACGGGCGCATAAGCCACGCCGTCCCCGCCATACAAGGTGCCGGTGGCCTGGCGAACCACCGGCGTAAGGCTAGCCAGGGCGGACCGCGGGGCAGAGGGCGCATAAGCCACGCCGACCCCGCTGTACAAGGTGCCGGTGGCCTGGCGAACCACCGGCGTAAGGCTAGCCAAGGGCGTACCGCGGGGCAGAGGGCGCTTAAGCCACGCTCTCTCTCCATCCCACCAGTACAAACGGGGAAAAAATTTCAAAGTGTGGGAGAACCGGGGACCCGACCGGTGGCACTCTGCCTCTCGCTGCCGCCCTCCTGGAAGCGTCCTCGGCCACTCGGTGTCCGGCAGATTTCAGAGCTCCGGAATGGTGAAAAAGAACCGGTGAGAGGGCGACTCCGGATTCTCTCTGCCGGGCGAGGACCACCGCAGGCGGCATGGGAAGTCTGACAGGAGACGGCGCTGCGGGCAGGATTTCGAAGTGCATGGGCTTTTGGCCTCGGCGAAAGTCGAAAAAATTTTGCGGTCCGAGCTGCCCTGCTCCTGCCGGGGAAGGCTCACCGCCGGCGGCTGCCGACCCCTGGCTTGCCCGCCGGATGTCCTTCGAAGGCTGCTGAAAAAGAACTGCCAGGCGGGCACCTCTCGGAAGAACCGCAGACAAAAACATAAAAATTTTGGGCGATCCGACCCTCAGTGCACCTTCGGCGGCAGAGAAAAGCATCAAAAATACCGGTCAAAGAAGCGAGGTTTTGGTCGACTCTGCCAGGTTTTTGCACAAAGTGTTGGCATCGTGCGGCGTCGCGCTTTGCTGTACCGTATCCCCAATGGAGCGGCGCCCGGCGGGGTAGGCTAGCCATGTGAGGTCGAGGGCGGGAGAACGGGACGTAAGCCAGGCCGTTCTCCACAAGAAATTCCGGACGCGGAGACCCCTTCTCCGCCCTACGGTCCCCAATGGGGTGGCGCCCGGCGGGTGAGGCTAGCCATGGGAGGACGGGACGCAAGCCAGGCCGTTCTCCACAAGAAATTCCGGACGCGGAGACCCCTTCTCCGCCCTACGGTCCCCAATGGGGTGGCGCCCGGCGGGTGAGGCTAGCCATGTGAGGTCGAGGGCGGGAGGACGGGACGTAAGCCAGGCCGTTCTCCACAAGTAAAATTCCGGACGCGGAGACCCCTTCTCCGCCCTACGGTCCCCAATGGGGTGGCGCCCGGCGGGTGAGGCTAGCCATGTGAGGTCGAGGGCGGGAGGACGGGACGTAAGCCAGGCCGTTCTCCACAAGTAAAATTCCGGACGCGGAGACCCCTTCTCCGCCCTACGGTCCCCAATGGGGTGGCTCCCGGCGGGTGAGGCTAGCCATGTGAGGTCGAGGGCGGGAGGACGGGACGTAAGCCAGGCCGTTCTCCACAAGTAAAATTCCGGACGCGGAGACCCCTTCTCCGCCCTACGGTCCCCAATGGGGTGGCTCCCGGCGGGTGAGGCTAGCCATGTGAGGTCGAGGGCGGGAGGACGGGACGCAAGCCAGGCCGTTCTCCACAAACTCCCAGCGGTAGAGTCTCGGCTCTCCGCTCTTTTGATCGATCTGACACAGCGCGATCCGGCGGGGCAAGGCACTTTGCTCGGTCAGGGGTATTGGCCCCGGCCGGTTTATGGTAAAGCGTTCCTTAGCCTCAGTCTTGGTCGCGCATCAATCCCCCGCTCCCCGTGAGCGGCTGTCGTCCTCTGCCTAAGGTTGTGTAGCGCGGTGCCAGTGTGGTCCTCGCACGGCCCCGCTCCTGCCACAAGCGGTAGGACTCTCTGCTTCGGCTGAGGTTTGCTACGAAGCGTATGGAACGGGCGTACTCCACCGTACCGTGGGTGGGGGGCGGCGGCGTTGGCGGCGGCAGCGTCCAGCGAGGAGCTCCGGCTCCCCGCGGTAGCGCCTCGCCTAGTGTCCCTCGGGCAAGTCCAATCGCCCCCCGCCCGGTCGGAGAGCGCAGACACTTCTGTGTCCACGGTTTATTTCCGCAGCACGAAAAGGGACGGCTCCCGCTTGCTCCTCGCGGGGACGAGGCTTAGACCCACCGTGGCGCTTCCGCGGTAGGTAGGGTCGTCTGCCGTAGGAGCGGTAGCGGTCGAGTGGTCCCCAGTGTACCCTGTTAGCGCTGCCCGCCTACGCCTGAAGAGCTGCGGACCGAGAAAAAGGTTCGCTCCGCTGCTGACGGCGAAGCGCGCGGCACGCCGCGGAAGAGGAGAGGGAGCGGTCGCCCCCGGGGCGGCTCCCCTCCGAGTCCGGCAGAAGCAGAGATTGTAGCGGAGGGGGGGGGTTTTCTAAATTCCCCGGGCGTGTTATCCCCAGCGGTAGCCTTCGAACTCTTCAACCGCAAGCACGATCGCACGTTCACAGCACCCGTCACTAGGAGCCGGGCCAGAGGCGGGCGGCAGACGAAACCGACATGAGCGCTTAAGGGTATTGCACCCCCGGCGCCCAGACCCTGGAAATTGAGTCTGCCCCCAAAGCCCACCCGCGTCCTCCTTGGCGCTCCCGGAGTACATGGTCGTAGATGGGCCATCGGTCGCTAATGCCAAACTGCGTCCCAGGGGTGCGTCCCCTCTGACCAACGGCAGACCCATCCCTCTCGCCAATCCGCGGATCCCCGCCAGGTCCCGAACAGGGCTCGTCCTTTAGCGTTTCAAATGCGCCCTCCCCGCCATACGAGGGGTTGAGGACCGTAGCCTTCCCTTACGAGAGGCACCAGGGGTGCGCCTGCTCGAGGGCCCGGCCGTGGGCGTAACGCTTGGGCCGCCCGGGGGAGTCGGTAGACCATGGGAGACCAACACTCGCACACGAACGTTGCCCGTGCTTTGTGGAAGAGAGCTTCTTTTGCGAGGTTGTCGCTGCGGATGGCGCCCGGACAAACCCTATCCCTAATACTTCTGGGGAATTGGCGTCTAAGCCACCCTGCTCGGTATCCCTGCACCCACGAAGGGGGCCGTGGAAGGCTTGGGGTCTCGCCGGCGAAACCGACCGGATGCCCGGGGTACTGAACCCCCGGGGTCCCACCCTGGAAATTGAGCCGTCCGACCCCGCCACGTCTTCCTAGTGCTCTCCTTGGCTCCCCCGCCTGTGGGCGTCGTTAGGGGCTGCGGTCATCAGCGCCGGCTAAGCTTCGGCAACACGGCCGACCCACCCCTTCGGCGCCTGGGGGAGCCTGGTCCCAGTCCGGGCCGTTCCGTAGGGGCGGCTATCCCTTACATGAGGGACTCGGTGCGTCCGCTCGGGCTGCGGGGCTCCGGCTCCGACAGCCGGGGAGCTGGTTTTGACCGCGGGCCTCGACGGGAGCCGGCAGGGACCGGACTTAGGCGTCAAGCCGAAAATAACCCCGGCACCCTCGCGTGCTTCCAAAGCGAGGGGACCTTTGGCCGAGCGGGGGCACCGGAAGCCGAACCGACCCCAACCCCTCTTCCTACCCCAGGGCTGGGCTGACCAATCCCCTGATCGGGTCTAAAATGGAAGAAGGGGATTCGAGGGAAGGGGCTGGCGGAAGGCAGTTGCCCGACGGAGTAGGCGAAGGCCAGGCCGTTTCCGAGTCCCGAGCAGAGGAGGGCGAACTCGGCTCTTCATCGACCGACGGCGAGGCGAGGGCGGTGGCTGCCGCGGGGAAGACTCCATTGCTCGTCAGCGCGCTAGGAGCGGGGCCGACTGGCTGCTCGGGGTATGGCATCCCCGGGGGCCCACCCTGGAAATCTTCGCTCCTCAGCCGCTGCAGGTTATAAGGTCCCGCCGCGCGTAAGCGCTCAACTCTCCGACCCACGGATGTCGAGCCCATGGTGAGCCGGCCGTTTCGTACGGGGAAAAGGGGTCCTCTGGCCCCACATCGATCGAGGGGGGTTTAGATCCGCGGAGGCACGCACCGCGAGGCGAATCGCTGCTTTTCCCCAAGAGGTTAACCTTCAAACCACCGAGTAGGTTCGGGGCAGGGCCGACAGTCTGCACTGGGGTATTGCATCCCTGGTGGGGCGACCCTGGAAATCTCTGCCCCTTTCCACTCTTTCGGTTGGGCCTCTCGTCGGGGCGAGCGTAAGTCGGCAAGCAGACGTGGGAAGAGGCTTCTTACCGGTGACACTCCCTTCGTGAGAGAGGCAGGTACTCGCCCCGGACCCCGGTCCAAATCTGCGCGGGCCGGACGGCGTCGGCCCTAGCCGAAGGCCGCTCCCGCGAAGCCAGGGAGCCGAAAATAACCCCGACACCCTCCGCGACCTCGCGTGCTTCCAAAGCGAGGGGAACCTTTGGCCGAGCGGGGGCACCCGAAGCCGAACCGACCCCAACCCCTCTTCCTACCCCAGGGCTGGGCTGACCAATCCCCTGATCGGGTCTAAAATGGAAGAAGGGGATTCGAGGGAAGGGGCTGGCGGAAGGCAGTTGCCCGACGGAGTAGGCGAAGGCCAGGCCGTTTCCAAATATCGAGCAGAGGAGGGCGAACGACGTTCTTCATCGACTGACGGCGAGGCTAGGGCGAAGGCGGTGGCTGCCGCGGGGAAGACTCCATTGCTTGCCAGCGTGCTAGGAGCGGGGCCGACAGGCTGCTCGGGGTATGGCATCCCCGGGGGCCCACCCTGGAAATCTTCGCTCCTCAGCCGCTGCAGGTTATAAGGTCCCGCCGCGCGTAAGCGCTCAACTCCCCGACCCACGGACGTCGAGCCCATGGTGAGCTGACAGTTTCGTACGGGGAAAAGGGGTCCTCTGGCCCCACATCGATCGAGGGGGTTTAGATCCGCGGAGGCACGCACCGCGAGGCGAATCGCTGCTTTTCCCCAAGAGGTTAACCTTCA
>NW_027285123.1:62500-90000 GCF_040894005.1 Engystomops pustulosus
CACATTTGGCAGTAGGTCCCTGGGAGGAATAATGCCCATGGAAGTAGGAGCTACTACCTCCAAAGGGTAAAGACACTTGGCTCTAAGTGCCCGAGAGGTGTAATGCCCTTGGAAGTAAGAGCTCCTACTTCCAAAGGGGCAAGTCAGCGGGAGAAGCCAGTTGGCCTATCCGGCCAAGAGTCACTGTTCCCCGGCCACACTTGGCAGTAGGTCCCGGGGAGGAATAATGCCCATGGAAGTAAGAGCTCCTACTTCCAAAGGGGCAAGTCAGCGGGAGAAGCCAGTTGGCCTATCCGGCCAAGAGTCACTGTTCCCCGGCTACACTAGGCAGTAGGTCCCGGGGAGGAATAATGCCCATGGAAGTAGGAGCTACTACTTCCAAAGGGGCAAGTCAGCGGGAGAAGCAAGTTGGCCTATCCGGCCAAGAGTCACTGTTCCCCGGCCACACTTGGCAGTAGGTCCCGGGGAGGAATAATGCCCATGGAAGTAGGAGCTACTACTTCCAAAGGGGCAAGTCAGCGGGAGAAGCCAGTTGGCCTATCCGGCCAAGAGTCACTGTTCCCCGGCTACACTAGGCAGTAGGTCCCGGGGAGGAATAATGCCCATGGAAGTAGGAGCTACTACTTCCAAAGGGGCAAGTCAGCGGGAGAAGCCAGTTGGCCTATCCGGCCAAGAGTCACTGTTCCCCGGCCACACTTGGCAGTAGGTCCCGGGGAGGAATAATGCCCATGGAAGTAGGAGCTACTACTTCCAAAGGGGCAAGTCAGCGGGAGAAGCCAGTTGGCCTATCCGGCCTAGAGTCACTGTTCCCCGGCCACATTTGGCAGTAGGTCCCGGGGAGGAATAATGCCCATGGAAGTAGGAGCTACTACCTCCAAAGGGTGAAGACACTTGGCTCTAAGTGCCCGAGAGGTATAATGCCCATGGAAGTAAGAGCTCCTACTTCCAAAGGGGCAAGTCAGCGGGAGAAGCCAGTTGGCCTATCCGGCCAAGAGTCACTGTTCCCCGGCCACACTTGGCAGTAGGTCCCGGGGAGGAATAATGCCCATGGAAGTAAGAGCTCCTACTTCCAAAGGGGCAAGTCAGCAGGAGAAGCCAGTTGGCCTATCCGGCCAAGAGTCACTGTTCCCCGGCCACACTAGGCAGTAGGTCCCGGGGAGGAATAATGCCCATGGAAGTAGGAGCTACTACTTCCAAAGGGGCAAGTCAGCGGGAGAAGCCAGTTGGCCTATCCGGCCAAGAGTCACTGTTCCCCGGCCACACTTGGCAGTAGGTCCCGGGGAGGAATAATGCCCATGGAAGTAGGAGCTACTACTTCCAAAGGGGCAAGTCAGCGGGAGAAGCCAGTTGGCCTACCCGGCCAAGTGTCACTGTCCCCCGGCCAGACTTGGCGGCAAGTCCCGGGGAGGAATAATGCCCATGGAAGTAGGAGCTCCTACTTCCAAAGGGGCAAGTCAGCGGGAGAAGCCACTTCGCCTACCCGGCCAAGTGTCACTGTCCCCCGGCCAGACTTGGCGGCAAGTCCCGGGGAGGAATAATGCCCATGGAAGTAGGAGCTCCTACTTCCAAAGGGGCAAGTCAGCGGGAGAAGCCACTTCGCCTACCCGGCCAAGTGTCACTGTCCCCCGGCCAGACTTGGCGGCAAGTCCCGGGGAGGAATAATGCCCATGGAAGTAGGAGCTCCTACTTCCAAAGGGGCAAGTCAGCGGGAGAAGCCACTTCGCCTACCCGGCCAAGTGTCACTGTCCCCCGGCCAGACTTGGCGGCAAGTCCCGGGGAGGAATAATGCCCATGGAAGTAGGAGCTCCTACTTCCAAAGGGGCAAGTCAGCGGGAGAAGCCAGTTGGCCTATCCGGCCTAGAGTCACTGTTCCCCGGCCACATTTGGCAGTAGGTCCCTGGGAGGAATAATGCCCATGGAAGTAGGAGCTACTACCTCCAAAGGGTGAAGACACTTGGCTCTAAGTGCCCGAGAGGTGTAATGCCCTTGGAAGTAAGAGCTCCTACTTCCAAAGGGGCAAGTCAGCGGGAGAAGCCAGTTGGCCTATCCGGCCAAGAGTCACTGTTCCCCGGCCACACTTGGCAGTAGGTCCCGGGGAGGAATAATGCCCATGGAAGTAAGAGCTCCTACTTCCAAAGGGGCAAGTCAGCGGGAGAAGCCAGTTGGCCTATCCGGCCAAGAGTCACTGTTCCCCGGCTACACTAGGCAGTAGGTCCCGGGGAGGAATAATGCCCATGGAAGTAGGAGCTACTACTTCCAAAGGGGCAAGTCAGCGGGAGAAGCCAGTTGGCCTATCCGGCCTAGAGTCACTGTTCCCCGGCCACATTTGGCAGTAGGTCCCTGGGAGGAATAATGCCCATGGAAGTAGGAGCTACTACCTCCAAAGGGTAAAGACACTTGGCTCTAAGTGCCCGAGAGGTGTAATGCCCTTGGAAGTAAGAGCTCCTACTTCCAAAGGGGCAAGTCAGCGGGAGAAGCCAGTTGGCCTATCCGGCCAAGAGTCACTGTTCCCCGGCCACACTTGGCAGTAGGTCCCGGGGAGGAATAATGCCCATGGAAGTAAGAGCTCCTACTTCCAAAGGGGCAAGTCAGCGGGAGAAGCCAGTTGGCCTATCCGGCCAAGAGTCACTGTTCCCCGGCTACACTAGGCAGTAGGTCCCGGGGAGGAATAATGCCCATGGAAGTAGGAGCTACTACTTCCAAAGGGGCAAGTCAGCGGGAGAAGCAAGTTGGCCTATCCGGCCAAGAGTCACTGTTCCCCGGCCACACTTGGCAGTAGGTCCCGGGGAGGAATAATGCCCATGGAAGTAGGAGCTACTACTTCCAAAGGGGCAAGTCAGCGGGAGAAGCCAGTTGGCCTATCCGGCCAAGAGTCACTGTTCCCCGGCTACACTAGGCAGTAGGTCCCGGGGAGGAATAATGCCCATGGAAGTAGGAGCTACTACTTCCAAAGGGGCAAGTCAGCGGGAGAAGCCAGTTGGCCTATCCGGCCAAGAGTCACTGTTCCCCGGCCACACTTGGCAGTAGGTCCCGGGGAGGAATAATGCCCATGGAAGTAGGAGCTACTACTTCCAAAGGGGCAAGTCAGCGGGAGAAGCCAGTTGGCCTATCCGGCCTAGAGTCACTGTTCCCCGGCCACATTTGGCAGTAGGTCCCGGGGAGGAATAATGCCCATGGAAGTAGGAGCTACTACCTCCAAAGGGTGAAGACACTTGGCTCTAAGTGCCCGAGAGGTATAATGCCCATGGAAGTAAGAGCTCCTACTTCCAAAGGGGCAAGTCAGCGGGAGAAGCCAGTTGGCCTATCCGGCCAAGAGTCACTGTTCCCCGGCCACACTTGGCAGTAGGTCCCGGGGAGGAATAATGCCCATGGAAGTAAGAGCTCCTACTTCCAAAGGGGCAAGTCAGCAGGAGAAGCCAGTTGGCCTATCCGGCCAAGAGTCACTGTTCCCCGGCCACACTAGGCAGTAGGTCCCGGGGAGGAATAATGCCCATGGAAGTAGGAGCTACTACTTCCAAAGGGGCAAGTCAGCGGGAGAAGCCAGTTGGCCTATCCGGCCAAGAGTCACTGTTCCCCGGCCACACTTGGCAGTAGGTCCCGGGGAGGAATAATGCCCATGGAAGTAGGAGCTACTACTTCCAAAGGGGCAAGTCAGCGGGAGAAGCCAGTTGGCCTACCCGGCCAAGTGTCACTGTCCCCCGGCCAGACTTGGCGGCAAGTCCCGGGGAGGAATAATGCCCATGGAAGTAGGAGCTCCTACTTCCAAAGGGGCAAGTCAGCGGGAGAAGCCACTTCGCCTACCCGGCCAAGTGTCACTGTCCCCCGGCCAGACTTGGCGGCAAGTCCCGGGGAGGAATAATGCCCATGGAAGTAGGAGCTCCTACTTCCAAAGGGGCAAGTCAGCGGGAGAAGCCACTTCGCCTACCCGGCCAAGTGTCACTGTCCCCCGGCCAGACTTGGCGGCAAGTCCCGGGGAGGAATAATGCCCATGGAAGTAGGAGCTCCTACTTCCAAAGGGGCAAGTCAGCGGGAGAAGCCACTTCGCCTACCCGGCCAAGTGTCACTGTCCCCCGGCCAGACTTGGCGGCAAGTCCCGGGGAGGAATAATGCCCATGGAAGTAGGAGCTCCTACTTCCAAAGGGGCAAGTCAGCGGGAGAAGCCAGTTGGCCTATCCGGCCTAGAGTCACTGTTCCCCGGCCACATTTGGCAGTAGGTCCCTGGGAGGAATAATGCCCATGGAAGTAGGAGCTACTACCTCCAAAGGGTGAAGACACTTGGCTCTAAGTGCCCGAGAGGTGTAATGCCCTTGGAAGTAAGAGCTCCTACTTCCAAAGGGGCAAGTCAGCGGGAGAAGCCAGTTGGCCTATCCGGCCAAGAGTCACTGTTCCCCGGCCACACTTGGCAGTAGGTCCCGGGGAGGAATAATGCCCATGGAAGTAAGAGCTCCTACTTCCAAAGGGGCAAGTCAGCGGGAGAAGCCAGTTGGCCTATCCGGCCAAGAGTCACTGTTCCCCGGCTACACTAGGCAGTAGGTCCCGGGGAGGAATAATGCCCATGGAAGTAGGAGCTACTACTTCCAAAGGGGCAAGTCAGCGGGAGAAGCCAGTTGGCCTATCCGGCCTAGAGTCACTGTTCCCCGGCCACATTTGGCAGTAGGTCCCTGGGAGGAATAATGCCCATGGAAGTAGGAGCTACTACCTCCAAAGGGTAAAGACACTTGGCTCTAAGTGCCCGAGAGGTGTAATGCCCTTGGAAGTAAGAGCTCCTACTTCCAAAGGGGCAAGTCAGCGGGAGAAGCCAGTTGGCCTATCCGGCCAAGAGTCACTGTTCCCCGGCCACACTTGGCAGTAGGTCCCGGGGAGGAATAATGCCCATGGAAGTAAGAGCTCCTACTTCCAAAGGGGCAAGTCAGCGGGAGAAGCCAGTTGGCCTATCCGGCCAAGAGTCACTGTTCCCCGGCTACACTAGGCAGTAGGTCCCGGGGAGGAATAATGCCCATGGAAGTAGGAGCTACTACTTCCAAAGGGGCAAGTCAGCGGGAGAAGCAAGTTGGCCTATCCGGCCAAGAGTCACTGTTCCCCGGCCACACTTGGCAGTAGGTCCCGGGGAGGAATAATGCCCATGGAAGTAGGAGCTACTACTTCCAAAGGGGCAAGTCAGCGGGAGAAGCCAGTTGGCCTATCCGGCCAAGAGTCACTGTTCCCCGGCTACACTAGGCAGTAGGTCCCGGGGAGGAATAATGCCCATGGAAGTAGGAGCTACTACTTCCAAAGGGGCAAGTCAGCGGGAGAAGCCAGTTGGCCTATCCGGCCAAGAGTCACTGTTCCCCGGCCACACTTGGCAGTAGGTCCCGGGGAGGAATAATGCCCATGGAAGTAGGAGCTACTACTTCCAAAGGGGCAAGTCAGCGGGAGAAGCCAGTTGGCCTATCCGGCCTAGAGTCACTGTTCCCCGGCCACATTTGGCAGTAGGTCCCGGGGAGGAATAATGCCCATGGAAGTAGGAGCTACTACCTCCAAAGGGTGAAGACACTTGGCTCTAAGTGCCCGAGAGGTATAATGCCCATGGAAGTAAGAGCTCCTACTTCCAAAGGGGCAAGTCAGCGGGAGAAGCCAGTTGGCCTATCCGGCCAAGAGTCACTGTTCCCCGGCCACACTTGGCAGTAGGTCCCGGGGAGGAATAATGCCCATGGAAGTAAGAGCTCCTACTTCCAAAGGGGCAAGTCAGCAGGAGAAGCCAGTTGGCCTATCCGGCCAAGAGTCACTGTTCCCCGGCCACACTAGGCAGTAGGTCCCGGGGAGGAATAATGCCCATGGAAGTAGGAGCTACTACTTCCAAAGGGGCAAGTCAGCGGGAGAAGCCAGTTGGCCTATCCGGCCAAGAGTCACTGTTCCCCGGCCACACTTGGCAGTAGGTCCCGGGGAGGAATAATGCCCATGGAAGTAGGAGCTACTACTTCCAAAGGGGCAAGTCAGCGGGAGAAGCCAGTTGGCCTACCCGGCCAAGTGTCACTGTCCCCCGGCCAGACTTGGCGGCAAGTCCCGGGGAGGAATAATGCCCATGGAAGTAGGAGCTCCTACTTCCAAAGGGGCAAGTCAGCGGGAGAAGCCACTTCGCCTACCCGGCCAAGTGTCACTGTCCCCCGGCCAGACTTGGCGGCAAGTCCCGGGGAGGAATAATGCCCATGGAAGTAGGAGCTCCTACTTCCAAAGGGGCAAGTCAGCGGGAGAAGCCACTTCGCCTACCCGGCCAAGTGTCACTGTCCCCCGGCCAGACTTGGCGGCAAGTCCCGGGGAGGAATAATGCCCATGGAAGTAGGAGCTCCTACTTCCAAAGGGGCAAGTCAGCGGGAGAAGCCACTTCGCCTACCCGGCCAAGTGTCACTGTCCCCCGGCCAGACTTGGCGGCAAGTCCCGGGGAGGAATAATGCCCATGGAAGTAGGAGCTCCTACTTCCAAAGGGGCAAGTCAGCGGGAGAAGCCAGTTGGCCTATCCGGCCTAGAGTCACTGTTCCCCGGCCACATTTGGCAGTAGGTCCCTGGGAGGAATAATGCCCATGGAAGTAGGAGCTACTACCTCCAAAGGGTGAAGACACTTGGCTCTAAGTGCCCGAGAGGTGTAATGCCCTTGGAAGTAAGAGCTCCTACTTCCAAAGGGGCAAGTCAGCGGGAGAAGCCAGTTGGCCTATCCGGCCAAGAGTCACTGTTCCCCGGCCACACTTGGCAGTAGGTCCCGGGGAGGAATAATGCCCATGGAAGTAAGAGCTCCTACTTCCAAAGGGGCAAGTCAGCGGGAGAAGCCAGTTGGCCTATCCGGCCAAGAGTCACTGTTCCCCGGCTACACTAGGCAGTAGGTCCCGGGGAGGAATAATGCCCATGGAAGTAGGAGCTACTACTTCCAAAGGGGCAAGTCAGCGGGAGAAGCCAGTTGGCCTATCCGGCCTAGAGTCACTGTTCCCCGGCCACATTTGGCAGTAGGTCCCTGGGAGGAATAATGCCCATGGAAGTAGGAGCTACTACCTCCAAAGGGTAAAGACACTTGGCTCTAAGTGCCCGAGAGGTGTAATGCCCTTGGAAGTAAGAGCTCCTACTTCCAAAGGGGCAAGTCAGCGGGAGAAGCCAGTTGGCCTATCCGGCCAAGAGTCACTGTTCCCCGGCCACACTTGGCAGTAGGTCCCGGGGAGGAATAATGCCCATGGAAGTAAGAGCTCCTACTTCCAAAGGGGCAAGTCAGCGGGAGAAGCCAGTTGGCCTATCCGGCCAAGAGTCACTGTTCCCCGGCTACACTAGGCAGTAGGTCCCGGGGAGGAATAATGCCCATGGAAGTAGGAGCTACTACTTCCAAAGGGGCAAGTCAGCGGGAGAAGCAAGTTGGCCTATCCGGCCAAGAGTCACTGT
Source organism: Engystomops pustulosus (assembly GCF_040894005.1). Lineage (NCBI taxonomy): Eukaryota > Metazoa > Chordata > Amphibia > Anura > Leptodactylidae > Engystomops > Engystomops pustulosus. The sequence goes on from NW_027285123.1 coordinate 69,899, forward strand.
TCCCCGGCCACACTTGGCAGTAGGTCCCGGGGAGGAATAATGCCCATGGAAGTAGGAGCTACTACTTCCAAAGGGGCAAGTCAGCGGGAGAAGCCAGTTGGCCTATCCGGCCAAGAGTCACTGTTCCCCGGCTACACTAGGCAGTAGGTCCCGGGGAGGAATAATGCCCATGGAAGTAGGAGCTACTACTTCCAAAGGGGCAAGTCAGCGGGAGAAGCCAGTTGGCCTATCCGGCCAAGAGTCACTGTTCCCCGGCCACACTTGGCAGTAGGTCCCGGGGAGGAATAATGCCCATGGAAGTAGGAGCTACTACTTCCAAAGGGGCAAGTCAGCGGGAGAAGCCAGTTGGCCTATCCGGCCTAGAGTCACTGTTCCCCGGCCACATTTGGCAGTAGGTCCCGGGGAGGAATAATGCCCATGGAAGTAGGAGCTACTACCTCCAAAGGGTGAAGACACTTGGCTCTAAGTGCCCGAGAGGTATAATGCCCATGGAAGTAAGAGCTCCTACTTCCAAAGGGGCAAGTCAGCGGGAGAAGCCAGTTGGCCTATCCGGCCAAGAGTCACTGTTCCCCGGCCACACTTGGCAGTAGGTCCCGGGGAGGAATAATGCCCATGGAAGTAAGAGCTCCTACTTCCAAAGGGGCAAGTCAGCAGGAGAAGCCAGTTGGCCTATCCGGCCAAGAGTCACTGTTCCCCGGCCACACTAGGCAGTAGGTCCCGGGGAGGAATAATGCCCATGGAAGTAGGAGCTACTACTTCCAAAGGGGCAAGTCAGCGGGAGAAGCCAGTTGGCCTATCCGGCCAAGAGTCACTGTTCCCCGGCCACACTTGGCAGTAGGTCCCGGGGAGGAATAATGCCCATGGAAGTAGGAGCTACTACTTCCAAAGGGGCAAGTCAGCGGGAGAAGCCAGTTGGCCTACCCGGCCAAGTGTCACTGTCCCCCGGCCAGACTTGGCGGCAAGTCCCGGGGAGGAATAATGCCCATGGAAGTAGGAGCTCCTACTTCCAAAGGGGCAAGTCAGCGGGAGAAGCCACTTCGCCTACCCGGCCAAGTGTCACTGTCCCCCGGCCAGACTTGGCGGCAAGTCCCGGGGAGGAATAATGCCCATGGAAGTAGGAGCTCCTACTTCCAAAGGGGCAAGTCAGCGGGAGAAGCCACTTCGCCTACCCGGCCAAGTGTCACTGTCCCCCGGCCAGACTTGGCGGCAAGTCCCGGGGAGGAATAATGCCCATGGAAGTAGGAGCTCCTACTTCCAAAGGGGCAAGTCAGCGGGAGAAGCCACTTCGCCTACCCGGCCAAGTGTCACTGTCCCCCGGCCAGACTTGGCGGCAAGTCCCGGGGAGGAATAATGCCCATGGAAGTAGGAGCTCCTACTTCCAAAGGGGCAAGTCAGCGGGAGAAGCCACTTCGCCTACCCGGCCAAGTGTCACTGTCCCCCGGCCAGACTTGGCGGCAAGTCCCGGGGAGGAATAATGCCCATGGAAGTAGGAGCTCCTACTTCCAAAGGGGCAAGTCAGCGGGAGAAGCCAGTTGGCCTATCCGGCCTAGAGTCACTGTTCCCCGGCCACATTTGGCAGTAGGTCCCTGGGAGGAATAATGCCCATGGAAGTAGGAGCTACTACCTCCAAAGGGTGAAGACACTTGGCTCTAAGTGCCCGAGAGGTGTAATGCCCTTGGAAGTAAGAGCTCCTACTTCCAAAGGGGCAAGTCAGCGGGAGAAGCCAGTTGGCCTATCCGGCCAAGAGTCACTGTTCCCCGGCCACACTTGGCAGTAGGTCCCGGGGAGGAATAATGCCCATGGAAGTAAGAGCTCCTACTTCCAAAGGGGCAAGTCAGCGGGAGAAGCCAGTTGGCCTATCCGGCCAAGAGTCACTGTTCCCCGGCTACACTAGGCAGTAGGTCCCGGGGAGGAATAATGCCCATGGAAGTAGGAGCTACTACTTCCAAAGGGGCAAGTCAGCGGGAGAAGCCACTTGGCCTATCCGGCAAAGGGTCACTGTTCCCCGGCCACACTTGGCAGTAGGTCCCGGGGAGGAATAATGCCCATGGAAGTAGGAGCTACTACCTTCAAAGGGTGAAGACACTTGGCTCTAAGTCCCCGAGAGGTATAATGCCCATGGAAGTAAGAGCTACTACTTCCAAAGGGGCAGGTCAGCGGGAGAAGCCACTTGGCCTACCCGGCCAAGGGTCACTGTTCCCCGGCCACACTTGGCAGTAGGTCCCGGGGAGGAATAATGCCCATGGAAGTAGGAGGTACTACTTCCAAAGGGGCAAGTCAGCGGGAGCAGCCAGTTGGCCTACCCGGCCAAGGGTCACTGTTCCCCGGCCACACTTGGCAGTAGGTCCCGGGGAGGAATAATGCCCATGGAAGTAGGAGCTACTACCTTCAAAGGGTGAAGACACTTGGCTCTAAGTCCCCGAGAGGTATAATGCCCATGGAAGTAAGAGCTACTACTTCCAAAGGGGCAGGTCAGCGGGAGAAGCCACTTGGCCTATCCGGCCAAGGGTCACTGTTCCCCGGCCACACTTGGCAGTAGGTCCCGGGGAGGAATAATGCCCATGGAAGTAGGAGCTACTACTTCCAAAGGGGCAAGTCAGCGGGAGAAGCCACTCGGCCTATCCGGCCACATGTCACTGTCCCCCGGCCACACTTGGCTGTAGGTCCCGATGAGGAATAATGCCCATGGAAGTAGGAGCCTCTACTTCCAAAGGGTCAAGTCAGCGGGAGAAGCCACTCGGCCTATCCGGCCAAGGGTCACTGTTCCCCGGCCGCACTTGGCAGTAGGTCCCGGGGAGGAATAATGCCCATGGAAGTAGGAGCTACTACTTCCAAAGGGGCAAGTCAGCGGGAGAAGCCACTTGGCCTATCCGGCCAAGGGTCACTGTTCCCCGGCTACACTTGGCAGTAGGTCCCGGGGAGGAATAATGCCCATGGAAGTAGGAGCTACTACCTTCAAAGGGTGAAGACACTTGGCTCTAAGTCCCCGAGAGGTATAATGCCCATGGAAGTAAGAGCTATATCTTCCAAAGGGGCAAGTCAGCGGGAGAAGCCACTTGGCCTATCCGGCCAAGGGTCACTGTTCCCCGGCCACACTTGGCAGTAGGTCCCGGGGAGGAATAATGCCCATGGAAGTAGGAGCTACTACTTCCAAAGGGGCAAGTCAGCGGGAGAAGCGACTTGGCCTATCCGGCCAAGGGTCACTGTTCCCCGGCCACACTTGGCAGTAGGTCCCGGGGAGGAATAATGCCCATGGAAGTAGGAGCTACTACTTCCAAAGGGGCAAGTCAGCGGGAGAAGCCACTTGGCCTATCCGGCCAAGAGTCACTGTTCCCCGGCCACACTTGGCAGTAGGTCCCGGGGAGGAATAATGCCCATGGAAGTAGGAGCTCCTACTTCCAAAGGGGCAAGTCAGCGGGAGCAGCCAGTTGGCCTATCCGGCCAAGGGTCACTGTTCCCCGGCCACACTTGGCAGTAGGTCCCGGGGAGGAATAATGCCCATGGAAGTAGGAGCTACTACTTCCAAAGGGGCAGGTCAGCGGGAGAAGCCACTTGGCCTATCCGGCCAAGGGTCACTGTTCCCCGGCCACACTTGGCAGTAGGTCCCGGGGAGGAATAATGCCCATGGAAGTAGGAGCCTCTACTTCCAAAGGGGCAAGTCAGCGGGAGAAGCCACTTGGTCTACCCGGCCAAGGGTCCCTGTTCCCCGGCCACACTTGGCAGTAGGTCCCGGGGAGGAATAATGCCCATGGAAGTAGGAGCCTCTACTTCCAAAGGGGCAAGTCAGCGGGAGAAGCCACTTGGTCTACCCGGCCAAGGGTCCCTGTTCCCCGGCCACACTTGGCAGTAGGTCCCGGGGAGGAATAATGCCCATGGAAGTAGGAGCTACTACTTCCAAAGGGGCAAGTCAGCGGGAGAAGCCACTTGGCCTATACGGCCAAGAGTCACTGTTCCCCGGCCACACTTGGCTGTAGGTCCCGGGGAGGAATAATGCCCATGGAAGTAGGAGCTACTACTTCCAAAGGGGCAAGTCAGCGGGAGAAGCCACTTGGCCTATCCGGCCAAGGGTCACTGTTCCCCGGCCACACTTGTCAGTAGATCCCGGGGAGGAATAATGCCCATGGAAGTAGGAGCTACTACCTCCAAAGGGTGAAGACACTTGGCTCTAAGTGCCCGAGAGGTATAATGCCCATGGAAGTAAGAGCTCCTACTTCCAAAGGGGCAAGTCAGCGGGAGCAGCCAGTTGGCCTATCCGGCCAAGGGTCACTGTTCCCCGGCCACACTTGGCAGTAGGTCCCGGGGAGGAATAATGCCCATGGAAGTAGGAGCTACTACTTCCAAAGGGGCAAGTCAGCGGGAGAAGCCACTTGGCCTACCCGGCCAAGGGTCACTGTTCCCCGGCCACACTTGGCAGTAGGTCCCGGGGAGGAATAATGCCCATGGAAGTAGGAGCTACTACCTTCAAAGGGTGAAGACACTTGGCTCTAAGTCCCCGAGAGGTATAATGCCCATGGAAGTAAGAGCTACTACTTCCAAAGGGGCAAGTCAGCGGGAGAAGCCACTTGGCCTATTCGGCCAAGGGTCACTGTTCCCCGGCCACACTTGGCAGTAGGTCCCGGGGAGGAATAATGCCCATGGAAGTAGGAGGTACTACTTCCAAAGGGGCAAGTCAGCGGGAGAAGCCACTTGGCCTACCCGGCCAAGGGTCACTGTTCCCCGGCCACACTTGGCAGTAGGTCCCGGGGAGGAATAATGCCCATGGAAGTAGGAGCTACTACCTTCAAAGGGTGAAGACACTTGGCTCTAAGTCCCCGAGAGGTATAATGCCCATGGAAGTAAGAGCTACTACTTCCAAAGGGGCAAGTCAGCGGGAGAAGCCACTTGGCCTATCCGGCCAAGGGTCACTGTTCCCCGGCCACACTTGGCAGTAGGTCCCGGGGAGGAATAATGCCCATGGAAGTAGGAGCCTCTACTTCCAAAGGGTCAAGTCAGCGGGAGAAGCCACTTGGCCTATCCGGCCAAGAGTCACTGTTCCCCGGCCACACTTGGCTGTAGGTCCTGGGGAGGAATAATGCCCATGGAAGTAGGAGCTACTACTTCCAAAGGGGCAAGTCAGCGGGAGAAGCCAGTTGGCCTATCCGGCCAAGGGTCACTGTTCCCCGGCCACACTTGGCAGTAGGTCCCGGGGAGGAATAATGCCCATGGAAGTAGGAGCTACTACTTCCAAAGGGGCAAGTCAGCGGGAGAAGCCACTTGGCCTATCCGGCCAAGAGTCACTGTCCCCCGGCCAGACTTGGCGGCAAGTCCCGGGGAGGAATAATGCCCATGGAAGTAAGAGCCTAGCGGGAGCAGCCGCACAGGCTTCCCGGGAATGTGTCACTGTCCCCCCAGGCAAGACTTGGCGGCAAGTCCCGGGGAGGAATAGTGCTCATGGAAGTAGGAGCTCAGCGGGAGAAGCCGCTAAGGCTTACCCGGGAATGTGTCACTGTTCTCGGCCACGCTTGGTCGTAGGTCCCGGTGAGGAACATGCCCATGGAAGTCGGAGCTCCAAACTCCAAATTGACCTCAGCTGGAGCACTTGCTGAGGCTGCCCGGGCATGGGTGACTGTTCCCCGGGCTCACTTGGTCGTAGGTCCCGGTGTGGAACGTGCCCATGGAAGTTGAAGGGAAGAGAACCGCGAAAGGGAGTTTTTGCGCTAAGCCGCGGCCGAGGAGGGCGCACCGATCCCGGCTTGATTCCTGCCATTCCCGGTCCCCAAACCGGACTCGGCATGGTGGTTGGATCCGTGACCCTGGAACCCTGGGCGGGGAGCCTAGGGGCGAGAGGGGCCCCATGGAGCTCGGGCAGACTAGAAGTACCCTCGTCTGCCCGCTGGAGGGCGCCCTTCCCGGAGCGGAGGGGACCCCCTTGGCCACCAAGTGCAAGCCGAGTTTGGAGCTCGAAACCCGGCCAGGCTTGGTCGGAGGTCCCGGTGAGGAACATGGCCATGGAAGTCGGAGCTCAGCGGGAGCAGCCACTCAGGCTACCCGGGAATGTGTCACTGTCCCCCGGCCAGACTTGGCGGCAAGTCCCGGGGAGGAACAGTGCCCATGGAAGTAAGAGCTCAGCGGGAGCAGCCACTCAGGCTACCCGGGAATGTGTCACTGTCCCCCGGCCAAGACTTGGCGGCAAGTCCCGGGGAGGAATAGTGCCCATGGAAGTAGCTCAGCGGGAGCAGCCACTCAGGCTAACCGGGAATGTGTCACTGTCCCCCGGCCAGACTTGGCGGCAAGTCCCGGGGAGGAATAGTGCCCATGGAAGTAGCTCAGCGGGAGCAGCTGCTGAGGCTACCCGTGAATGTGTCACTGTCCCTCGGCCACACTTGGTCGTTGGGTTTCTGATGAGGAACATGCCCATGGAAGTAAGAGTTCAGCGGGAGAAGCCGCTCAGGCTTACCCGGGAATGTGTCACTGTTCTCGGCCACGCTTGGTCGTAGGTCCCGGTGAGGAACATGCCCATGGAAGTCGGAGCTCCAAACTCCAAATTGCCCTCAGCGGGAGCACTTGCTGAGGCTGCCCGGGCATGGGTGACTGTTCCCCGGGCTCACTTGGTCGTAGGTCCCGGTGTGGAACGTGCCCATGGAAGTTGAAGGGAAGAGAACCGCGAAAGGGAGTTTTTGCGCTAAGCCGCGGCCGAGGAGGGCGCACCGATCCCGGCTTGATTCCTGCCATTCCCGGTCCCCAAACCGGACTCGGCATGGTGGTTGGATCCGTGACCCTGGAACCCTGGGCGGGGAGCCTAGGGGCGAGAGGGGCCCCATGGAGCTCGGGCAGACTAGAAGTACCCTCGTCTGCCCGCTGGAGGGCGCCCTTCCCGGAGCGGAGGGGACCCCCTTGGCCACCAAGTGCAAGCCGAGTTTGGAGCTCGAAACCCGGCCAGGCTTGGTCGGAGGTCCCGGTGAGGAACATGGCCATGGAAGTCGGAGCTCAGCGGGAGCAGCCACTCAGGCTACCCGGGAATGTGTCACTGTCCCCTGGCCAAGACTTGGCGGCAAGTCCCGGGGAGGAATAGTGCTCATGGAAGTACCTCAGCGGGAGCAGCCACTCAGGCTACCCGGGAATGTGTCACTGTCCCCCGGCCAAGACTTGGCGGCAAGTCCCGGGGAGGAATAGTGCCCATGGAAGTAGCTCAGCGGGAGCAGCCACTCAGGCTACCCGGGAATGTGTCACTGTCCCCCGGCCAGACTTGGCGGCAGGTCCCGGGGAGGAATAGTGCTCATGGAAGTAGCTCAGCGGGAGCAGCCACTCAGGCTACCCGAGAATGTGTCACTGTCCCTCGGCCACCCTTGGTCGTTGGGTTCCTGATGAGGAACATGCCCATGGAACTAAAGAGTTCAGCGGGAGCATCCGCTCAGGCTACCCGGGAATGTGTCACTGTCCCCCGGCCAGACTTGGCGGCAGGTCCCGGGGAGGAATAGTGCCCATGGAAGTCGGAGCTCCAACCTCCAAGTTGACCTCAGCGGGAGCACTCGCTGAGGCTGCCCGGGCATGGGTGACTGTTCCCCGGCCACACTTGGTCGGAGGTCCCGGTGAGGAACATGCCCATGGAAGTTGGTGGGAAGAGAACCGCGAAAGGGAGTTTTGCGGCTGAGCCGCGGCCGAGGAGGTCTCACTAATTCCGGCATGATTCCTGCCAGGCCCGGTACCCTATATGGGACTCGGCTGGGTGGCTGTAGCCGGGACCCTGGAACCCTGGGCGGGGAGCCTAGGGGCGAGAGGGGCCCCATGGAGCTCGGGCAGACTAGAAGTACCCTCGTCTGCCCGCTGGAGGGCGCCCTTCCCGGAGCGGAGGGGACCCCCTTGGCCACCAAGTGCAAGCCGAGTTTGGAGCTCGAAACCCGGCCACACTTGGTAGTTGGTCCCGGTGAGGAACATGCCCATGGAAGTAAGAGCTCAGCGGGAGCAGCCACTCAGGCTACCCGGCAATGTGTCACTGTCCCCCGGCCAAGACTTGGCGGCAAGTCCCGGGGAGGAATAGTGCCCATGGAAGTAGCTCAGCGGGAGCAGCCACTCGGGCTACCCGGGAATGTGTCACTGTCCCCCGGCCAGACTTGGCGGCAGGTCCCGGGGAGGAATAGTGCCCATGGAAGTGGCTCAGCGGGAGCAGCCACTCAAGCTACCCGGGAATGTGTCACTGTCCCCCGGCCAAGACTTGGCGGCAAGTCCCGGGGAGGAATAATGCCCATGGAAGTGGCTCAGCGGGAGCAGCCACTCAGGCTACCCGGGAATGTGTCACTGTCCCCCGGCCAGACTTGGCGGCAGGTCCCGGGGAGGAATAGTGCTCATGGAAGTAGCTCAGCGGGAGCAGCCACTCAGGCTACCCGAGAATGTGTCACTGTCCCTCGGCCACCCTTGGTCGTTGGGTTCCTGATGAGGAACATGCCCATGGAACTAAAGAGTTCAGCGGGAGCATCCGCTCAGGCTACCCGGGAATGTGTCACTGTCCCCCGGCCAGACTTGGCGGCAGGTCCCGGGGAGGAATAGTGCCCATGGAAGTCGGAGCTCCAACCTCCAAGTTGACCTCAGCGGGAGCACTCGCTGAGGCTGCCCGGGCATGGGTGACTGTTCCCCGGCCACACTTGGTCGGAGGTCCCGGTGAGGAACATGCCCATGGAAGTTGGTGGGAAGAGAACCGCGAAAGGGAGTTTTGCGGCTGAGCCGCGGCCGAGGAGGTCTCACTAATTCCGGCATGATTCCTGCCAGGCCCGGTACCCTATATGGGACTCGGCTGGGTGGCTGTAGCCGGGACCCTGGAACCCTGGGCGGGGAGCCTAGGGGCGAGAGGGGCCCCATGGAGCTCGGGCAGACTAGAAGTACCCTCGTCTGCCCGCTGGAGGGCGCCCTTCCCGGAGCGGAGGGGACCCCCTTGGCCACCAAGTGCAAGCCGAGTTTGGAGCTCGAAACCCGGCCACACTTGGTAGTTGGTCCCGGTGAGGAACATGCCCATGGAAGTAAGAGCTCAGCGGGAGCAGCCACTCAGGCTACCCGGCAATGTGTCACTGTCCCCCGGCCAAGACTTGGCGGCAAGTCCCGGGGAGGAATAGTGCCCATGGAAGTAGCTCAGCGGGAGCAGCCACTCGGGCTACCCGGGAATGTGTCACTGTCCCCCGGCCAGACTTGGCGGCAGGTCCCGGGGAGGAATAGTGCCCATGGAAGTGGCTCAGCGGGAGCAGCCACTCAAGCTACCCGGGAATGTGTCACTGTCCCCCGGCCAAGACTTGGCGGCAAGTCCCGGGGAGGAATAATGCCCATGGAAGTGGCTCAGCGGGAGCAGCCACTCAGGCTACCCGGGAATGTGTCACTGTCCCCCGGCCAGACTTGGCGGCAGGTCCCGGGGAGGAATAGTGCTCATGGAAGTAGCTCAGCGGGAGCAGCCACTCAGGCTACCCGAGAATGTGTCACTGTCCCTCGGCCACCCTTGGTCGTTGGGTTCCTGATGAGGAACATGCCCATGGAACTAAAGAGTTCAGCGGGAGCATCCGCTCAGGCTACCCGGGAATGTGTCACTGTCCCCCGGCCAGACTTGGCGGCAGGTCCCGGGGAGGAATAGTGCCCATGGAAGTCGGAGCTCCAACCTCCAAGTTGACCTCAGCGGGAGCACTCGCTGAGGCTGCCCGGGCATGGGTGACTGTTCCCCGGCCACACTTGGTCGGAGGTCCCGGTGAGGAACATGCCCATGGAAGTTGGTGGGAAGAGAACCGCGAAAGGGAGTTTTGCGGCTGAGCCGCGGCCGAGGAGGTCTCACTAATTCCGGCATGATTCCTGCCAGGCCCGGTACCCTATATGGGACTCGGCTGGGTGGCTGTAGCCGGGACCCTGGAACCCTGGGCGGGGAGCCTAGGGGCGAGAGGGGCCCCATGGAGCTCGGGCAGACTAGAAGTACCCTCGTCTGCCCGCTGGAGGGCGCCCTTCCCGGAGCGGAGGGGACCCCCTTGGCCACCAAGTGCAAGCCGAGTTTGGAGCTCGAAACCCGGCCACACTTGGTAGTTGGTCCCGGTGAGGAACATGCCCATGGAAGTAAGAGCTCAGCGGGAGCAGCCACTCAGGCTACCCGGCAATGTGTCACTGTCCCCCGGCCAAGACTTGGCGGCAAGTCCCGGGGAGGAATAGTGCCCATGGAAGTAGCTCAGCGGGAGCAGCCACTCGGGCTACCCGGGAATGTGTCACTGTCCCCCGGCCAGACTTGGCGGCAGGTCCCGGGGAGGAATAGTGCCCATGGAAGTGGCTCAGCGGGAGCAGCCACTCAAGCTACCCGGGAATGTGTCACTGTCCCCCGGCCAAGACTTGGCGGCAAGTCCCGGGGAGGAATAATGCCCATGGAAGTGGCTCAGCGGGAGCAGCCACTCAGGCTACCCGGGAATGTGTCACTGTCCCTCGGCCACACTTTGCCGTAGGTCCCGGTGAGGAACATGCCCATGGAAGTCGGAGCTCCAACCGGGTGAAGCCGCCGAGAGCTAGCCGGGAATAGGGCGCCAAACCCGGCTACCGCCCTCCAGGCTTGCCCCGGTCGAAAGACCTACGTCCTCGCAGCAGCACCAAGCGAAAAATTCTCTAAGTGTGGGAGAACCGGGGACCCGACCGGTGGCACTCTGCCTCTCGCTGCCGCCCTCCTGGAAGCGTCCTCGGTCACTCGGAGTACGGCAGATTTCAGAGCTCCGGAATGGTGAAAAAGAACCGGAGAGAGGGCGAATCCGGCTTCTCTCTGCCGGGCGAGGACCACCGCAGGCGGCGGGGACGTCTGACAGGAGACGGCGCCGCGGCAGGCTTTCTAAGTGGCTGGGCTTTTTGTCCTCGGCGAAAGTCGAAAAAATTTTGCGGTCCGAGCTGCCCTGCTCCTGCCGGGGAAGGCTTACCGCCGGCGGCTGCCAACCCCTGGCTTGCCCGCCGGATCGCCTTCGAAGGCTGCTGAAAAAGAACCCCGAGACGGGCACCTCTCGGAAGAACCGCAGACCAAAACCGACCGGTCCGACTTTCAGTGCACCTTCGGCGGCAGAGAGAAGCAGCAAAAATACCGGTCAGAGAAGGGGAGTTTTGGTCGACTCTGCCAGGCTTTTGCACTAAGTCAGATCCGTAATGCCAGCGGGACTGAGTCGCTTTTGCGTGCCGTGGTCCTGGAGGCCTGCTCGGACAGGGCGGTCCTTCGGGTCCCGCGGGAAGGGGCATTTCATGTTCCTCTGCGGGAGGTGATCCATTTTCTGCGGGAAATGGCGAGCCCCTTCGGCTACAAGAGTGTGTAGGTCCCGCTCAACAGTCTACGTCCTTAACCATCGGGGACTTTGTAGATTGTGCCCGTAATCGCTCTCCGCAGAACAGAGCGGGAGGTCTCCGCGGCGGAGGCCGGAGAGGGCGCGAGGTGAGCGGCATGGTATGACTGGGTTCGTGCCGCTCACTGGTACCCGGAGCGTGGCGCCCTCCGGGTAAAAGGCTAGCCGGGGCGAGCAGGTGGGTTGACGGGCGCATAAGCCACGCCGTCCCCGCCATACAAGGTGCCGGTGGCCTGGCGAACCACCGGCGTAAGGCTAGCCAGGGCGGACCGCGGGGCAGAGGGCGCTTAAGCCACGCTCTCTCTCCATCCCACCAGTACAAACGGGGAAAAAAATTTCAAAGTGTGGGAGAACCGGGGACCCGACCGGTGGCACTCTGCCTCTCGCTGCCGCCCTCCTGGAAGCGTCCTCGGTCACTCGGAGTACGGCAGATTCCAGAGCTCCGGAAGGGTGAAAAAGAACCGGAGAGAGGGCGACTCTGGTTTCTCACTGCCGGGCGAGGACCACCGCAGGCGGCGGGGACGTCTGACAGGAGACGGCGCCGCGGCAGGCTTTCTAAGTGGCTGGGCTTTTTGTCCTCGGCGAAAGTCGAAAAAATTTTGCGGTCCGAGCTGCCCTGCTCCTGCCGGGGAAGGCTTACCGCCGGCGGCTGCCAACCCCTGGCTTGCCCGCCGGATCGCCTTCGAAGGCTGCTGAAAAAGAACCCCGAGACGGGCACCTCTCGGAAGAACCGCAGACCAAAACCGACCGGTCCGACTTTCAGTGCACCTTCGGCGGCAGAGAGAAGCAGCAAAAATACCGGTCAGAGATGGGGAGTTTTGGTCGACTCTGCCAGGCTTTTGCACTAAGTCAGATCCGTAATGCCAGCGGGACTGAGTCGCTTTTGCGTGCCGTGGTCCTGGAGGCCTGCTCGGACAGGGCGGTCCTTCGGGTCCCGCGGGAAGGGGCATTTCATGTTCCTCTGCGGGAGGTGATCCATTTTCTGCGGGAAATGGCGAGCCCCTTCGGCTACAAGAGTGTGTAGGTCCCGCTCAACAGTCTACGTCCTTAACCATCGGGGACTTTGTAGATTGTGCCCGTAATCGCTCTCCGCAGAACAGAGCGGGAGGTCTCCGCGGCGGAGGCCGGAGAGGGCGCGAGGTGAGCGGCATGGTATGACTGGGTTCGTGCCGCTCACTGGTACCCGGAGCGTGGCGCCCTCCGGGTAAAAGGCTAGCCGGGGCGAGCAGGTGGGTTGACGGGCGCATAAGCCACGCCGTCCCCGCCATACAAGGTGCCGGTGGCCTGGCGAACCACCGGCGTAAGGCTAGCCAGGGCGGACCGCGGGGCAGAGGGCGCTTAAGCCACGCTCTCTCTCCATCCCACCAGTACAAACGGGGAAAAAATTTCAAAGTGTGGGAGAACCGGGGACCCGACCGGTGGCACTCTGCCTCTCGCTGCCGCCCTCCTGGAAGCGTCCTCGGTCACTCGGAGTACGGCAGATTCCAGAGCTCCGGAATGGTGAAAAAGAACCGGAGAGAGGGCGACTCTGGTTTCTCACTGCCGGGCGAGGACCACCGCAGGCGGCGGGGACGTCTGACAGGAGACGGCGCCGCGGCAGGCTTTCTAAGTGGCTGGGCTTTTTGTCCTCGGCGAAAGTCGAAAAAATTTTGCGGTCCGAGCTGCCCTGCTCCTGCCGGGGAAGGCTTACCGCCGGCGGCTGCCAACCCCTGGCTTGCCCGCCGGATCGCCTTCGAAGGCTGCTGAAAAAGAACCCCGAGACGGGCACCTCTCGGAAGAACCGCAGACCAAAACCGACCGGTCCGACTTTCAGTGCACCTTCGGCGGCAGAGAGAAGCAGCAAAAATACCGGTCAGAGAAGGGGAGTTTTGGTCGACTCTGCCAGGCTTTTGCACTAAGTCAGATCCGTAATGCCAGCGGGACTGAGTCGCTTTTGCGTGCCGTGGTCCTGGAGGCCTGCTCGGACAGGGCGGTCCTTCGGGTCCCGCGGGAAGGGGCATTTCATGTTCCTCTGCGGGAGGTGATCCATTTTCTGCGGGAAATGGCGAGCCCCTTCGGCTACAAGAGTGTGTAGGTCCCGCTCAACAGTCTACGTCCTTAACCATCGGGGACTTTGTAGATTGTGCCCGTAATCGCTCTCCGCAGAACAGAGCGGGAGGTCTCCGCGGCGGAGGCCGGAGAGGGCGCGAGGTGAGCGGCATGGTATGACTGGGTTCGTGCCGCTCACTGGTACCCGGAGCGTGGCGCCCTCCGGGTAAAAGGCTAGCCGGGGCGAGCAGGTGGGTTGACGGGCGCATAAGCCACGCCGTCCCCGCCATACAAGGTGCCGGTGGCCTGGCGAACCACCGGCGTAAGGCTAGCCAGGGCGGACCGCGGGGCAGAGGGCGCTTAAGCCACGCTCTCTCTCCATCCCACCAGTACAAACGGGGAAAAAATTTCAAAGTGTGGGAGAACCGGGGACCCGACCGGTGGCACTCTGCCTCTCGCTGCCGCCCTCCTGGAAGCGTCCTCGGTCACTCGGAGTACGGCAGATTTCAGAGCTCCGGAATGGTGAAAAAGAACCGGAGAGAGGGCGACTCTGGTTTCTCACTGCCGGGCGAGGACCACCGCAGGCGGCGGGGACGTCTGACAGGAGACGGCGCCGCGGCAGGCTTTCTAAGTGGCTGGGCTTTTTGTCCTCGGCGAAAGTCGAAAAAATTTTGCGGTCCGAGCTGCCCTGCTCCTGCCGGGGAAGGCTTACCGCCGGCGGCTGCCAACCCCTGGCTTGCCCGCCGGATCGCCTTCGAAGGCTGCTGAAAAAGAACTCCGAGACGGGCACCTCTCGGAAGAACCGCAGACCAAAACCGACCGGTCCGACTTTCAGTGCACCTTCGGCGGCAGAGAGAAGCAGCAAAAATACCGGTCAGAGAAGGGGAGTTTTGGTCGACTCTGCCAGGTTTTTGCACTAAGTCAGATCCGTAATGCCAGCGGGACTGAGTCGCTTTTGCGTGCCGTGGTCCTGGAGGCCTGCTCGGACAGGGCGGTCCTTCGGGTCCCGCGGGAAGGGGCATTTCATGTTCCTCTGCGGGAGGTGATCCATTTTCTGCGGGAAATGGCGAGCCCCTTCGGCTACAAGAGTGTGTAGGTCCCGCTCAACAGTCTACGTCCTTAACCATCGGGGACTTTGTAGATTGTGCCCGTAATCGCTCTCCGCAGAACAGAGCGGGAGGTCTCCGCGGCGGAGGCCGGAGAGGGCGCGAGGTGAGCGGCATGGTATGACTGGGTTCGTGCCGCTCACTGGTACCCGGAGCGTGGCGCCCTCCGGGTAAAAGGCTAGCCGGGGCGAGCAGGTGGGTTGACGGGCGCATAAGCCACGCCGTCCCCGCCATACAAGGTGCCGGTGGCCTGGCGAACCACCGGCGTAAGGCTAGCCAGGGCGGACCGCGGGGCAGAGGGCGCATAAGCCACGCCGACCCCGCTGTACAAGGTGCCGGTGGCCTGGCGAACCACCGGCGTAAGGCTAGCCAAGGGCGTACCGCGGGGCAGAGGGCGCTTAAGCCACGCTCTCTCTCCATCCCACCAGTACAAACGGGGAAAAAATTTCAAAGTGTGGGAGAACCGGGGACCCGACCGGTGGCACTCTGCCTCTCGCTGCCGCCCTCCTGGAAGCGTCCTCGGCCACTCGGTGTCCGGCAGATTTCAGAGCTCCGGAATGGTGAAAAAGAACCGGTGAGAGGGCGACTCCGGATTCTCTCTGCCGGGCGAGGACCACCGCAGGCGGCATGGGAAGTCTGACAGGAGACGGCGCTGCGGGCAGGATTTCGAAGTGCATGGGCTTTTGGCCTCGGCGAAAGTCGAAAAAATTTTGCGGTCCGAGCTGCCCTGCTCCTGCCGGGGAAGGCTCACCGCCGGCGGCTGCCGACCCCTGGCTTGCCCGCCGGATGTCCTTCGAAGGCTGCTGAAAAAGAACTGCCAGGCGGGCACCTCTCGGAAGAACCGCAGACAAAAACATAAAAATTTTGGGCGATCCGACCCTCAGTGCACCTTCGGCGGCAGAGAAAAGCATCAAAAATACCGGTCAAAGAAGCGAGGTTTTGGTCGACTCTGCCAGGTTTTTGCACAAAGTGTTGGCATCGTGCGGCGTCGCGCTTTGCTGTACCGTATCCCCAATGGAGCGGCGCCCGGCGGGGTAGGCTAGCCATGTGAGGTCGAGGGCGGGAGAACGGGACGTAAGCCAGGCCGTTCTCCACAAGAAATTCCGGACGCGGAGACCCCTTCTCCGCCCTACGGTCCCCAATGGGGTGGCGCCCGGCGGGTGAGGCTAGCCATGGGAGGACGGGACGCAAGCCAGGCCGTTCTCCACAAGAAATTCCGGACGCGGAGACCCCTTCTCCGCCCTACGGTCCCCAATGGGGTGGCGCCCGGCGGGTGAGGCTAGCCATGTGAGGTCGAGGGCGGGAGGACGGGACGTAAGCCAGGCCGTTCTCCACAAGTAAAATTCCGGACGCGGAGACCCCTTCTCCGCCCTACGGTCCCCAATGGGGTGGCGCCCGGCGGGTGAGGCTAGCCATGTGAGGTCGAGGGCGGGAGGACGGGACGTAAGCCAGGCCGTTCTCCACAAGTAAAATTCCGGACGCGGAGACCCCTTCTCCGCCCTACGGTCCCCAATGGGGTGGCTCCCGGCGGGTGAGGCTAGCCATGTGAGGTCGAGGGCGGGAGGACGGGACGTAAGCCAGGCCGTTCTCCACAAGTAAAATTCCGGACGCGGAGACCCCTTCTCCGCCCTACGGTCCCCAATGGGGTGGCTCCCGGCGGGTGAGGCTAGCCATGTGAGGTCGAGGGCGGGAGGACGGGACGCAAGCCAGGCCGTTCTCCACAAACTCCCAGCGGTAGAGTCTCGGCTCTCCGCTCTTTTGATCGATCTGACACAGCGCGATCCGGCGGGGCAAGGCACTTTGCTCGGTCAGGGGTATTGGCCCCGGCCGGTTTATGGTAAAGCGTTCCTTAGCCTCAGTCTTGGTCGCGCATCAATCCCCCGCTCCCCGTGAGCGGCTGTCGTCCTCTGCCTAAGGTTGTGTAGCGCGGTGCCAGTGTGGTCCTCGCACGGCCCCGCTCCTGCCACAAGCGGTAGGACTCTCTGCTTCGGCTGAGGTTTGCTACGAAGCGTATGGAACGGGCGTACTCCACCGTACCGTGGGTGGGGGGCGGCGGCGTTGGCGGCGGCAGCGTCCAGCGAGGAGCTCCGGCTCCCCGCGGTAGCGCCTCGCCTAGTGTCCCTCGGGCAAGTCCAATCGCCCCCCGCCCGGTCGGAGAGCGCAGACACTTCTGTGTCCACGGTTTATTTCCGCAGCACGAAAAGGGACGGCTCCCGCTTGCTCCTCGCGGGGACGAGGCTTAGACCCACCGTGGCGCTTCCGCGGTAGGTAGGGTCGTCTGCCGTAGGAGCGGTAGCGGTCGAGTGGTCCCCAGTGTACCCTGTTAGCGCTGCCCGCCTACGCCTGAAGAGCTGCGGACCGAGAAAAAGGTTCGCTCCGCTGCTGACGGCGAAGCGCGCGGCACGCCGCGGAAGAGGAGAGGGAGCGGTCGCCCCCGGGGCGGCTCCCCTCCGAGTCCGGCAGAAGCAGAGATTGTAGCGGAGGGGGGGGGTTTTCTAAATTCCCCGGGCGTGTTATCCCCAGCGGTAGCCTTCGAACTCTTCAACCGCAAGCACGATCGCACGTTCACAGCACCCGTCACTAGGAGCCGGGCCAGAGGCGGGCGGCAGACGAAACCGACATGAGCGCTTAAGGGTATTGCACCCCCGGCGCCCAGACCCTGGAAATTGAGTCTGCCCCCAAAGCCCACCCGCGTCCTCCTTGGCGCTCCCGGAGTACATGGTCGTAGATGGGCCATCGGTCGCTAATGCCAAACTGCGTCCCAGGGGTGCGTCCCCTCTGACCAACGGCAGACCCATCCCTCTCGCCAATCCGCGGATCCCCGCCAGGTCCCGAACAGGGCTCGTCCTTTAGCGTTTCAAATGCGCCCTCCCCGCCATACGAGGGGTTGAGGACCGTAGCCTTCCCTTACGAGAGGCACCAGGGGTGCGCCTGCTCGAGGGCCCGGCCGTGGGCGTAACGCTTGGGCCGCCCGGGGGAGTCGGTAGACCATGGGAGACCAACACTCGCACACGAACGTTGCCCGTGCTTTGTGGAAGAGAGCTTCTTTTGCGAGGTTGTCGCTGCGGATGGCGCCCGGACAAACCCTATCCCTAATACTTCTGGGGAATTGGCGTCTAAGCCACCCTGCTCGGTATCCCTGCACCCACGAAGGGGGCCGTGGAAGGCTTGGGGTCTCGCCGGCGAAACCGACCGGATGCCCGGGGTACTGAACCCCCGGGGTCCCACCCTGGAAATTGAGCCGTCCGACCCCGCCACGTCTTCCTAGTGCTCTCCTTGGCTCCCCCGCCTGTGGGCGTCGTTAGGGGCTGCGGTCATCAGCGCCGGCTAAGCTTCGGCAACACGGCCGACCCACCCCTTCGGCGCCTGGGGGAGCCTGGTCCCAGTCCGGGCCGTTCCGTAGGGGCGGCTATCCCTTACATGAGGGACTCGGTGCGTCCGCTCGGGCTGCGGGGCTCCGGCTCCGACAGCCGGGGAGCTGGTTTTGACCGCGGGCCTCGACGGGAGCCGGCAGGGACCGGACTTAGGCGTCAAGCCGAAAATAACCCCGGCACCCTCGCGTGCTTCCAAAGCGAGGGGACCTTTGGCCGAGCGGGGGCACCGGAAGCCGAACCGACCCCAACCCCTCTTCCTACCCCAGGGCTGGGCTGACCAATCCCCTGATCGGGTCTAAAATGGAAGAAGGGGATTCGAGGGAAGGGGCTGGCGGAAGGCAGTTGCCCGACGGAGTAGGCGAAGGCCAGGCCGTTTCCGAGTCCCGAGCAGAGGAGGGCGAACTCGGCTCTTCATCGACCGACGGCGAGGCGAGGGCGGTGGCTGCCGCGGGGAAGACTCCATTGCTCGTCAGCGCGCTAGGAGCGGGGCCGACTGGCTGCTCGGGGTATGGCATCCCCGGGGGCCCACCCTGGAAATCTTCGCTCCTCAGCCGCTGCAGGTTATAAGGTCCCGCCGCGCGTAAGCGCTCAACTCTCCGACCCACGGATGTCGAGCCCATGGTGAGCCGGCCGTTTCGTACGGGGAAAAGGGGTCCTCTGGCCCCACATCGATCGAGGGGGGTTTAGATCCGCGGAGGCACGCACCGCGAGGCGAATCGCTGCTTTTCCCCAAGAGGTTAACCTTCAAACCACCGAGTAGGTTCGGGGCAGGGCCGACAGTCTGCACTGGGGTATTGCATCCCTGGTGGGGCGACCCTGGAAATCTCTGCCCCTTTCCACTCTTTCGGTTGGGCCTCTCGTCGGGGCGAGCGTAAGTCGGCAAGCAGACGTGGGAAGAGGCTTCTTACCGGTGACACTCCCTTCGTGAGAGAGGCAGGTACTCGCCCCGGACCCCGGTCCAAATCTGCGCGGGCCGGACGGCGTCGGCCCTAGCCGAAGGCCGCTCCCGCGAAGCCAGGGAGCCGAAAATAACCCCGACACCCTCCGCGACCTCGCGTGCTTCCAAAGCGAGGGGAACCTTTGGCCGAGCGGGGGCACCCGAAGCCGAACCGACCCCAACCCCTCTTCCTACCCCAGGGCTGGGCTGACCAATCCCCTGATCGGGTCTAAAATGGAAGAAGGGGATTCGAGGGAAGGGGCTGGCGGAAGGCAGTTGCCCGACGGAGTAGGCGAAGGCCAGGCCGTTTCCAAATATCGAGCAGAGGAGGGCGAACGACGTTCTTCATCGACTGACGGCGAGGCTAGGGCGAAGGCGGTGGCTGCCGCGGGGAAGACTCCATTGCTTGCCAGCGTGCTAGGAGCGGGGCCGACAGGCTGCTCGGGGTATGGCATCCCCGGGGGCCCACCCTGGAAATCTTCGCTCCTCAGCCGCTGCAGGTTATAAGGTCCCGCCGCGCGTAAGCGCTCAACTCCCCGACCCACGGACGTCGAGCCCATGGTGAGCTGACAGTTTCGTACGGGGAAAAGGGGTCCTCTGGCCCCACATCGATCGAGGGGGTTTAGATCCGCGGAGGCACGCACCGCGAGGCGAATCGCTGCTTTTCCCCAAGAGGTTAACCTTCAAACCACCGAGTAGGTTCGGGGCAGGGCCGACTGCCTGCACTGGGGTATTGCATCCCTGGTGGGGCGACCCTGGAAATCTCTGCCCCTTTCCACTCTTTCGGTTGGGCCTCTCGTCGGGGCGAGCGTAAGTCGGCAAGCAGACGTGGGAAGAGGCTTCTTACCGGTGACACTCCCTTCGTGAGAGAGGCAGGTACTCGCCCCGCACCCCGGTCCAAATCTGCTCGGTCCGGCCGTCGTCGGCCCTAGCCGAAGGCCGCTCCCGCGAAGCCAGGCGATCCGAGCCGAGGATCCGCGCGAGCCTTCTCCAAGCCCTCTGCCGGGCGCTGGTGTTGAAAGCGTAGCGGACCCTGTTCGCCGGAGCGATAGGAGCGGAGCACCGGTCCCGAAGGGTTGAAAGCTGGGTAGCAGCGCCGTAGCTTCCCTCCCAGCCTTCCCCCGGACCTGGCGCCCGATCCCCTCCGCTCCTCTGTGCGTTGGCGGGCGGCGCTGCATGGGTACGTCGCGACGGCTCCCTATCGTCTCTCTCTCGCTTAACAGTGGTGAGAGGTGGTGGTGGCGCTGTCGAGGTGCTGAAGTCGAGCGTCCAATGCTTTCCTTCTATGCGCAGCCTACAGGAGCTGTCCGAGCTTCGGAGGTGCTGATGGAGGTGAGAGTCGAGCGCCGCTTCT